>NW_017165619.1:0-691 GCF_001652005.2 Ceratina calcarata | reverse complement strand
AAATCAATTATTTGCAGCCCTATCCTATATATTAGATTTGTCCAAAAACTTTTTGTCATGGAAAGTAAAGTAAGTGTCCTAAGTTCTACTCACTGACATATGTTTCTATAATTTTATATTATTTTGAAATTAAGCCAGTGATTTACGTTGATATAAGCGCAACTTCTCTATACCTGGGTTTGAAGTGTTGAATTTTTGACGTGGCTTCGAATGCTGCAATTTTTTTAATTTTAAGTCTATTTTCTTTTTATATTCTTTTTTAAGCTGTAAACAATGCTTTACATCAGCTTCTTCAGATACCAAAAAACAATCGTTTGCATCCCTTTGTATTTTTATCCTATTTTTAAGGCAGTATCTATAATTTAAAAATTAAAAATATTTAATGCATCAAAGAGTATCACATAAGTGGATAATTATATACATACCGTTGAAATTCGGATCCATGAGCTTCTCTCAGGCTCTGTGCGGTAGATCTATCCATTGTTTATATATCTATTTTTTCTATGCAAGATGCATATTACATATATGGAATTCAATACTTCAGTTCAGTATTTTTCTTTGACTAAAATACCAATCCCAATAAGATAGTTTTCACATGGTCTATTATATCTAGACATAAATATACAACAATTTGTTATTGATGCCCAATTATTGTAGTTAGAAAAATTTTTTATGCTAGCAAATTGATGAA
>NW_017165618.1:26681-27880 GCF_001652005.2 Ceratina calcarata | reverse complement strand
AATAAATGACATATTTGTATATGTATAATTTTGTACCTAATTCTACGGGACCCATCGGTGGCAGGCTCGAATCCACGCTCATGGATCTTAAAAAAAAAGTAATTATAAAATAAAAATGAAAAAGATTGTCAGTGTAGCTTAGATGTACCTATGAAGATTTCTCGTGGCAGTCGACTTGCACCTGTGCCTGTGTCGCCTGTGGTCTTCCATGTAATCACCGTGTCTCACATCTGAAAAAAAGAATGTTGCATGAACTCTTATATAGAAACAATGGCAAAGCACTGAAACTTTAACAGTTTATATATATACATATGTACATATTTATGTGTATACATAATTGCTTCAAATACTGAACATTTTTATTAGATGTCTTAAACTTTTAGCAACGATGTTACAACTCATACAACGTTAAATAATGAAAAAAGAACCCGTTAGTCTAGCCTGGTTATCGTTGATCTAGAATTGCAAACGACGCGATCATCAGATGTGATCGGGTTCGCGGATCTAAAGTGTTCTTAAAAGAATCGAACGGCGGAACAATCGAAGTAGGTTTCCCCGTTCAAACAATTTCTTCCCGCGACTAATTTAGCGGCAGGGAGCCCCGGGAAAGGGCAATTAGCCTTACCGGAGAGAGGCGCGTAGACCGGAAACGGGGCGACGTAATCCGGTACCTCGTCCTCGTAGATCGGCTGATGATAGTGGCAACCGGCATTGTTCCCTCGCGCCGGTCCACAATACAACTCCTCCACGAAGCCCGGTGCATCGTACCCTGGCTCCCTCGAACACCTAAGTCAACGTCTCCTCGTTATTTAAATACGATTGCGAAAGGAAATCGAAGTATTATAGCTGTTCCAATTTCTGTTCACGTTGCAGTTTCTACTGCCTCGAAGAAGAAGAAAAAAAAACAGTGAGTAGAAATTGTGAGCGAATAGAAACTGGGACGTTTGCTAGTATCTCCTTTTAATATTAGAGTCGAGTTTGCAACGTTAAGAAATAAATAATAACGCTTTTTTTAATGCCACGGAATGAATTAGTGATCGCAAGAATAGTTTCGTGAAAAGAATGAAAGTATTCAAGCGTTCTCCCAACGCTCTTGATTAACGCTTTCGTTTTCATGCCTGTATGATTAACTCTAATTAACTCGAATGACTATTTAGGAGAAAGTCTAATAAAATACGATTCGACCAAACCATTGTAAG
>NW_017165618.1:24242-25937 GCF_001652005.2 Ceratina calcarata | reverse complement strand
ATATGTTCCCGTTGGCGCGTATCATTGGTGGCTCACGCTCGAGTCTCCCATTGGACGATATGAACCATCGGTGGCTCCCATTTGTAGGGATCGGTATTCAAAGTCGTTGCTTATTCTTAAGATCGTCTTAAGCATTTGCTATCCCTGTCTTGTACAGGAAACAGAGACTTAAACGATCAAATACTTAAAGCGATCTTAAGAATAAGCAACGACTCTGAATACCGGCGCGTGATTTGACTGCTCGATTCTGAGCACTGTCCCATAGGGAGAAACACAATATCAGCGCCGGTGTTATTAAATTTGATTTTGCACGATTGACGAGAGAGGCTCAGCTGATCCAGATAACTGGCCTTGAAACGTCGACCGTGACCACTCACCAGTAATCGGAATGGGCCCGCGAGTCTTGCGACACGCGATGATAACCGGGATGCCTACGGTGATGCCGCGACGACGACGCCGGTTGCGTCAAGCCGGAGACGCTGTGACGGCGTAGGTAAGCGTAGTTCTCGAGGTCCCACGGGTCCACGTAGTGCCTGCTGGCGCTCCCGGAACTGCACTCGCCGGAGCTACCGGAAGTCGACCGCTGGGAACCCACCGAGTCCCAATATATGGAGGATTCCATCGGTATTCGCATTTTCTTTCAATTAATGGAGCTTATTTTATATTTTATATTAATTTAGGGTTTTTTTTATTGAGACTGGTTCCTCTTCCTTGTTGATTTTTAATTTATTATATGTTTTTATTATGCTAAATGAAGTCAGAGTTAATAGGAGAGATTATGTACCGATTTTAATAAATTCTTCTTTCATATAATTTTTATTGTAATTAATAAAAGTGTTGAAGTCGTTCAATTGACGCTGTGTTCTCTTCCTTGTTGATTTTCAATCCATTCTATTCTTCAGAATTTTTCTTGTAGAGGACGTCAATGCCTACAACTTCTATATGAAAAACTTTTCGATAGCGTCAATAATTAAGAGTCGAAGAATTGAATATGTACTGATTTATCATTCTGCTGAAGAATTCTGTATAATAATCAATTATCTTTCGAATCTAAAATTCTTTAAAAATGATGAGTAGTTAAAATTCAATCAAATATCCATCAGATTCTTAATACGAAATCATATTCTCAATAAATATTATTCGAACTCCTCGTTCCATTAATAATTAATAATAAATTAACAAACACTTCCAGGCGATTAAGAACGTTTCACACTTTAAGATTCACACTCCCTACAAATCGTTTTATAAATTCGTCTCGAACTTTAATGAATTTTCACAGTGAATTCTCTGTTTATTTTCTTGGCGAACCGTTTTTCCGGTCGAGGAGGCGCATTGCGCGCTGCGCGAGCACGATTTCGCTTCTGGGACACTGGGTTCGAGCAACTTCGAACGCGTTTTCCTCTCCTACTACCTGCTGCCGCCGGCAGGTAGGTAGATCTCTCGGAAGGCGAGTGAAACTGAACACTTTCACGCCCGCGTTTAACCCTTCCATTTACCCGGACCCGGTAGCCGCAACTGCACCCGTGATCGACCGTGTAATAATCCTCTAAGGGTTGCAATTTCCAGAAAATTACATAAAAATTTCCTTCTTATTAAACCAATAAATGCTTCATAAAAATAGAACGAAGGATCAAAGAAAACTTTCTGCTATTTGGTGTGCGAAATTAGAAGAAACAACTGACTTGAGGAAATACA
>NW_017165618.1:11316-22407 GCF_001652005.2 Ceratina calcarata | reverse complement strand
AATATCGAAATTAGAAGAAAAGTACACTATTTTTAATTAAAAATTGTCGAAATTTCGAGAAAAAAAGAAATTTCAATTTTTCTTGTCATGTCCTTTGATGTCAGTGCCTACAACTTCTGTACAAGACGCTTTTCGCCAGCGTCAATAATTAATTGAATATTTCCTTCTAAACTTCTTAGCTCCTCAGATCTATTTTAAGATGAATACTTTCCTCAGCTCCTTAGACCTATTTTAAGATTCTACCAATTAATTGTGTTACATCTTAAATTACATTCTTCGTTTAATTTCCAAACAAGAAGTGGCCAGTCTCATAAATCACTCGCAAAGATCAAACACTATTACTGTCTGTAGAAAAAGTGTCCCTAACTGCATTCTTCTACAAGCTGGCTCTATTTCTTTTGACTTCCCATGAGCTCGCCAATTGCGTAATGGTACTTTCATTGGCCTTTTTAAGAAACGTCAACCCGATTCCGTTCAATTATATCAAACGCATGTGAACCGAGGCCTGTCCGAGTGTACCTCGGGGCGAGTCAATTAAACCCTAACAGCGTTCCTCCAATCCGACCGAAATTGCGAAATTCAGAATTATCTCAAACAGTGAGAGTTCAATGGAATTTTATATATAAAAAATATAATAGAAATTGCCTAAGTTTTATCCACTACAAAAAATCAAAGAATTTTTCTCGACGAACCTTTGATAAAATCGTGGGAGGATGGGGGAAAAGCATAACTATGGAAATCAGTATACAAAATATAATTACATTCTTAATACAATTGAGGATTAAAGATTAATTAATCACAAGGCAGCTGTAAAATAATAAATCCTATGATCACACAAACGGACAGTGAGTACTGGTTTTTTAAATACTATACTATGTAAATTACGAACAAAACAGTCAGGGGAAATATTGTGAACATTTGAAATATGAATAAAATTAGAAAAGGCAGGATGAACGAATGTCGAAAGATGAGAGGGTCGACGATGCGATGGTAGTGTTAATGAAATTCCTCATGGATTCTGTTTATCATCTTTGCACGTGAATATTCACGAGGTTCCAGTCTATCGAAAACTGAAATAGAAAGCAGGGGGATACACTTTCCCGATAAACAATGCGTTCGAACACGAATAGACATTTCCGTTTGCTTTCTCGATCAGCCATTGTGAAGATCCACAGACCGAGATTCATTAATCGTCATTTATAAACATTCCAACGAATTTATTTATGATCAGACGGCTTCGACAATTACGAACATCCAAGATATTTAAACGAATCTTGTAAACAGGGAGAACACAGTATTAAATACAGTACGAGTGATGCAATTAAGAACGACGAAAATGTGTGACTGAAACAAATGTGGATTCTCGTCATTTACATTTTATTTGTGATGTATCGAACATTCTCCGCGGCCACAACATACAGACGCCACTTACGTGGACACTAACGAGCGTAAGTTTGATTTCCGGAGAATAATTTAGAGAGCCTATCCGTTTTCTCATTCTCGCTTCGCACAAACAAAACCTCGTGACTTCCTCGGTGATAAATGCAAATCAGAAACTCTGTCACTGTCCCACCTCTCTCTCTCTCTCTCTCTGCTTAAAAAAATAGTGACTTTAGATAGGCATTTGAAAAATAGGGACAAATCTGGCTGAAGACAATCACAGTGTTTCCTGTTTGCATTTTACGTTATTAAATTATGCGGAAAGGAACCGAGAAATAAAATTCTTGCAATTTTTTCTTAGAATCCTATCTAAAAAAATCTTAGAACCTAAACTCTTCATAGTGAATCAATAATACTGGATTTCATACTCAAGCTCGCTGTGATTCTACCGATTTTTAATTTGAAGAAATGAAAACTGTTCGATTGCTTCCCGCATAGAATATCATCAGACGAAACGTTTTTATTCACACCGCATGATATCCGGCTTATGGCCGGGGACAGAACAAGAAAATAAATGTAAATAAAGGAAGCTTAACTCAGTCGCTAGAAACTCCTATGTACACTCGTGGACATCACATATCTAATTGATACACAGAACGAATTAATAAGAATAATCGTTGAAAACAATTACTCGTGTGATTCGAATTTATGCATTCCTGCATTTCAACGATTTTTCCAATGAAATAAGTAAACTGTTTTTATGTTGCATGATCATTCTTATTGACTCGCCTGTATCTCTATCCCTAAAAAGGACGACAGAGAAAAGTTCTCTTCCTTTCTGCCTAGAGCCTTTAGTAACGCATATCACAGTTACAAATTCAACGTCTCTCGCTACTTGGCAAATATCTCCTCCTATATATTCTCTCTCCTTTTATACACACATGTACATACACGTATTTTTTTATTTAGCAGACTCGTTCGTCATCACGATTGCGTCGCAGCTACTCGAAAACCTGTGCAGAATCGTTTAAGGCTAGCACTGACTGTCCCAGGTCCGAGAACCGTTTCCACTCCTTTTTGCTACGACTCTCAACTGGCGACGCGATCAGGAATTGCTTTCATGGAATTGTGCCCCTCGAAATTATCCAAGTGCTCCTGAAGATCAGCTGGACCCGAAACTGTTCCCATAAATTAGCAACAAATTCTACGTCTTCTAATTAAAAGATTAATTAAAAATTCTTCTCTTCGACTTGGAAATTCGTTAAATTCCAATAAAATTGTTGATTACAAATCGAATTTAAAAATAGGATAGAGGCTAAAAAGTTGGAACAAGGAAGGTACTGATTTCTTAGCACAGTGTTCGCATTGTTCTGGCGTTAATGGAACCTCGTCATCGATGACACCATCGATTTCTCTTAACAGGCCCCGAGCACTCCGCAGAATTCAATCGTAAAAAGACGTTTTACTAGCACTTTCACGGGGGGGATGTACTGTCATAAATATGTATGGAAAGAAGGCGAAGGAGTTCTCTCTCATTCCACCGACAATCCTCGGTGACCCGTTTCACTTCCGGTCACGTAGATCTAATTAGAGCTCGTCGACGGGAACAGTTTCGAATCTCTACTGACGTTGAATAAACCGATTGTACAATTTTTTCATTGATGCACACCGTAATTACAGGAAGACCTTTGTCGCTCTATTTTATGAAATCAGTGACAAGTATTAACTCCATTAATTACGCCAAGTGTGGAAGAGTATTTTCATTACGAGATGGATGGAGAAATTAAATTAGAATCTGAGATATCAGAAGCACCCGAAGAGAATGAAACTCGAAAGAAAGACCGAAGGCCTGCGAAATCTCTCCCGCTGACAACATTGGAATGCAACCTCAGTGTTCCTCATCGATCAGCAAAGTACAAATAAAAAAATATAAGAGAAGAAAAATTAATACTTGATTTGTGACTCTGTATCGAACTACAGAATTTTTTCAAACAGGAGACACTTCCAGCCTGTAAAACGAGATGCTGAAGACGATATTCGAAGAATCTAAAGAATCGGCTCAGTCTTTTTAATAACTTCAACTATTTTTATTCGCAGATGGATTGATACCTCTATTTATTTATCATTAACCTGCTGGGAGACTTTAAGGAAACGGAACACTTGTTTCAGTGCGATCGTTATCTACTCACGGGATATCGAATATCGCCGAGGATCTCGCGTTACGGACTGCACTCGATCATGCTCTCGCGGCCCGTAGCCCTCGTTTACTCACTCGTATGGCTATCGTTTATAAATACGTGTACACTAAGAATACCTATATCATCGCTACACAGTTATTTTACAGTATCTTTATCTGATCATTTCACCTGATCTAGCAACAGGGAAGCCGCTAAGTCTACGTCGTATTCAGTCTGCTTAAGAGCACCCTCGCACTGTTGCCGGTCCGCCAAGCCCAATCTGGAAAATTGCGAAAACACACGGTGGTTGCATAATTTTCGAAAATCAGCTCCGCACCGTTAAGCGTTTTAATAAACGGCTCAGAAATCGAAAGTTGCATATGGAAAAATGAACTAATTAACCAGAGAAGTGAAGGGAATCGTTCCGACGCTTTTAAGATTTGTTAGAATCATTGAATAAGTATTGTGCCATCAAATATTGTATTCCAACGATTCTTGTATGAACTAGAAATATTTATGGTTGGTAAAATCTTAATACCTGACAAGAGACTCGATCTTGGCCTGCCTGTCCTTTAGAATCTGCTTGGCAGCTTGATTCGTGTCCCAACCGGTGGCCTGGAGCGCGGTGAGTATTTCCTGTTGCGACGCATCCACTTCTCTCTGCACCTTCATCACTTTATTCGCGCGGAATTCGTCGCTGAGCGACATGACCAGCTGCTGAGAGGCCGCGGTCAACGGTGGACTGACGCCGGAGGGGTAAGCGGACGCGGAGGGGGCTAATTGAGTATTAACGACCGTCTCGGTCATCTGCGGGGCCATAGCCCTGATCGAGGACGGTTGTGGACCCTCTTGAGGCGGATTGGTATGCGCGAGTTGAAGCAGATTGGGGCTGTTCACCAGATTGCTCGCTAAATTGCACTTGATCGCGCTCTGGCCCTGCCCCAGCTCGTTCTGAACGGACTTCATCGGGCTCCAGGTGCTGGCCGGGGGTGGAGGATTGTACACCGGTGGCTGTTTCAAATGCGGACTGAAGTCACAGGGATGTTGTCCAGATGCGTTCCTCGCGGGTTGGCTAGCGCGAGGCTGACCGCTCGTTCCAGACGCTCCGTCCAGGTAGTGGCTATGACTTAGATTGCTGGTTGAATCGGTGGCGGACGTGCCGACCGCAGAATAGTTTCTAAGGATGTTCTGCTGCACCGTTTTATTGTACAGCGTGTTGAACTCGCTTTGAGACAGTTGATCCAGGTTCGGCACGGTCTGCTTCAGCTCCGCGTACACTTGCAACGGTGAGAAGGCCGCGTTCGGCGGCTTCGGAACGGTATTACTCGAATGCGGTTGTTGCAGGTCGTTCTGTATCTGCGTTATCCCGTGGAACGGCGTGGGCAACGTTAAATTCGGGAAGTTGCTCGCTGCGTTCTGTGCGTGATTGAAAGTTGGCTTGGATACATTGCTGGGAGCGGCTTGAAGGAGGTTCAGATTTGGCTGAGGAACGTAGGCGTTGTGCTGGGACATCTGAGCTTGCTGCTGGTGCCAAATCTGGCCGACCATTTGTTCCGTGCTTGTCTCTACCCTCTGTTCGAGCTGCACGCGGACTGGTTGTTGGATATTTGTACTCTTCGACTGCCAGGAGTTCTGGACTTTGCTCGGCAGGTTGCTGCTCCGGTAATCGGCCAACTGAGGCGATTTGCGCTTCGCCGTTTGCGGCGGAGGCCTTAACGCTGGGATCATATTATCCTGTTTAGTAACGGACGAGTAGGGATCGGAGGTTTCAGGATTCGATTGACTGGCTATCATGTTTTTGCTAGCTTCCTTCTCGCCTAAATGTTTCTCCAACTCGGCCAGAAAAGCTGGGTCCAATTTCTTCGGAGAAACATTACGAGAGTTGATAGTCAATTCGTTCAGACTCTGAGCGAGATCATGGTTCGATTTCGGTTTCGGAGGACTTTCGTTCGGTGCGACAGGCGGCGGGGGAGGCGCGTCGGGCGTTTGCAAGTTCCGACTAGAGACGTTCACGTACGTCTGCACTTCGTTCTGTTGCAAATCCTCCGGCCAGTTCGCCGTCGGACTAGGTTTATCGATCTCGCTGTAATGATTCTGGCTGTACGCGTTGTTCTCCCCCGCGTTCACGTTTAGATTGATACTGTCGTTCCTGTTCTCTTTGCTCAGATTTATGGAATAGTGATTCACGTCCGCGGCGGGTTGCTCCGCAGGGAAATAATTCTCTTGATTGCTACTGGCTGCGTCCTGATTTTGCACGTTCCCGTAAGTCTGAGTCTTGAAGTATCGATTGCTCACGTCCGAAGGTACGTGACTGTAATACCTGGACTGAGGCAGTTTCATGAACACCGTGGACGTGTCGAAAGGGTCCGAATAAGCAGGATCGACGTTCCCAGGGAAATTCGCGTAGGTCCGAGGGTCTTCGTCCGGCCAATTCGTCGTCGATTGCTGCTGCTCGATGTTGTCGATCGGTTCGTCGAGGATATTTACCACTCGACGACAGGCAGTGTCCGATTGCGCCTCGGCAGTGTTCACCATCTCCTCCGGCGACAGATCTATCAAGCTGCCCTCTTGACTGCCGCTAGGAACAGACGCCGCGTTCGCCGTTTTAACAGGACTGCCTCCAATGTCGTTCTGCAATTTCGTATAATTGAACTGTTTCCTCGATCTCGGCGTACCGCAGTATTTCTCCTTGGCCTCTGGAGGCACGACGCCCACTACGTCAGGCGGTTCCATAGGATTTCTCAGATAAACATCGTCTATGTAAATAGGACTGCCCCAGCTTTTCCCGAACGGTGCCCCGTGCCCGGTATGAATAAACGAATTCTCCAACGGTTTGCTAATATCCTCCGCTTGTTTCCGTCTCATGGGATCCACAAAACAGCGAGGGAACAGTGCAATTTGGAAGGTCCGTTGGTTCTGACCCTTCCACCAATAATTCTCCGGCCGGCCGTCCAAGATCACGATCTGATCGCCTTGTTCAATGGTCATTTTTCCAGCCATGGTGAAGTGACTCAAAGCTTTCATCACTGCCGGAACCATTCCCGTTAGGGACGATTTCAGAGCGGCGAACGTGGGCCTCTCCGCAGGATCTCGCGCCCAGCAACGAAGCATCATTTGATACATATCCGGCGGCGTCGCTTCCGGCTCGTGCAGACGCTCACCGTCTTTGTCGATTTTCCTCAGGATCTCGGATCCCTTCAAACCCACCCACGGCTCCTCCCCGAACGTGAGCATCTCCCATAGAGTCACACCGAACATCCACACGTCGGACGCGTGGCTGAACTGTCGAGCCTTCAGCGACTCCGGCGCGCACCACGGAAAGGGCACTTTTTTGTGCTCCGTCATCACGTAGCAGTCCTCTTGCTGCGGTAACGCGCGCATCAGACCGAAATCACCAATTTTTATTTTGTCCACGGAACTCAGAAGAACGTTCCTGCACGCCAGGTCGCGGTGCAGGAAACGCTTCGCCTCCAAGTAAGCCATACCCGTGGCTACTTGGAGCGCGTAGTTGCAAAGAGTTAATACTGAGATTTGACCACATTGTTTACGGAGATAGTCTAGCAGGGCTCCCAGCGGCGCCAGCTCGGTCACCATCATCATCGGCTGCGACAATACCACGCCGTAAAGTCTGCAAATAAATAAAATCCGGATTGTAGAAGCGCGACGCTCTTATCGTTAGTCAGCGAATTTTTATTCATTCATAATTTTCTGTACGATTAAAATCCGCAGTCTACTTATGACGGTAACTCGTTTCATGCTCCAGAAAATATTTTAATTTGCTCGAGTCATCGAGGTGACTGTACCGAGTCGTCCCATAAATTCCTACCGAGACACGTTTATACATACGACGACACATTTCGTAAACAGAGCGATAAGTGGTCTGAGTGATTAAGCTTGCATTTCAGTCTGTACGAGGTGTTCGAACGTGGAAGATCAATCGGTGTCGACAGAGATTTCAAGAAAATTCGGTTCCTTTTATAGAGCGACTCGTGATATTTTCGAAACACACGAACCTAATGAGATTGTGGTGATCCAACGTGTGCATCGCCTGCACCTCGGATACGAAGTCTTCTATGACACTCGGCTGTGTCAGAGCGTCGGCCTTCAGAACCTTCACGGCGACTGGCAACACCCTACCGGACGGCGAGGTCCATTCTCCGCGCCTTACGACGCCGAAGCTACCGTCGCCCAATTTAATGGACAGAGTCACGTCCTTGTCTTGTATGAGGCACGTCAGTACCGAGGAGCCTTCCACCGGCTGGGAGCTCCTCTTGTTGGTCTTGGCGCTGCTGCCGGGTCGGATCTTGGTCATCAGGCTCTTCTTCCATTGGGTGTTCCGCTTCTTCTTCACGGCGTCGAGCAGTCGTCGGATCCCCGGCTTCCCCAGGCCGATCTTCTCGAGATCCTCCGGTTGCACGTAATCGAAATGATGCAGCCGAGTGACCTGGAGGTCGTCACGGATACGCGTGAAGAACTGCGACAGCTGGACGTCGTGCAGCAGCCCCTGCAGCCATTCGGTGCCCTCGTCGTCTGCCATGTTCAATTGTTCTAATATCCTGCAAGCGAATCCAACGCGTTACGACGTACAGAGTCGTTCGTTAGTGGAAAATCGTGCGCGGGGATGAACAGGAGGCGCACGCAGAAGTGAATAATTGCCGCGGCGTGTGCGGGAAGGGATGAACGGCGAGAGGGCGTCAAGACTTGGTTTATTTATTGTGAAATGTCGCGGGTGATGGGAAACGGTGGTGGTGTGGGACGAGGATTTTTTTACTTCGGTCGCGGTTCTAACGGTGCGTCTACAGAGGTCGAGCACGCATACGCGTGGAGACAATTAGTATCAAAGGATCGTGTGGGCGTGCAGATACAAATATGGTATTTATCGTTCATTCCGCCTCTCCCCCTGAGCAGGAAATGAAATAATGTTTAGCCGCGAGGAGAAGAGCTCGGGCCGGCACATGCCATGCCATGCACTGCTTTGTGTCACTGCAAAAAAAGGCTGCCACTGCCGGATTGTCTGTTGACGATCACGAGCAGGGAAATTTATACTCTTACGGCAGTTTCCCAGTGAAACTGTGTTCGTTCCCATGAACGATCAGGAAGGAAAATAGAAAATCACGTGATTTTAGAAATCCCGAGGATTCGATCAGGGGAATCGGAGTGGGTGGAGGATCGAGAAAATAAGATCATGCTCCGGTCTCGTTTTTCCATCTACGTGACCCGCGCAATCTAATCTGGGTAACTAGTTTCCCAGTAAATTCGTTATGCTTGCAATTAAATTGCTGACCTTCTACTTTCCACGTTCGATCGTTAACAAGCCTATAGCCGATAGATCGTTAAAAGCACTTAGACGCTGGACAATATACTTAAATAGTATTTCAATTATTTATAAGTAAACGTATCGATCGACGACAGAGCGCGTATCGGGGTTTTCAAATTCTGTAAGACGACAGGTAAAGTGAATAAAAATCGAGCTCGTAACGTTTCAATTATTTATAAGCATATCGAGGATAGAACGCGTGGTGGAGCGTTTCGCAAGGCAAGAAAATGAATACGAAGGTCATTAGCTCGGTTACCAGTTCAATATCGCGAGATCGTTTTCCGTCGACTCTAAACAAAAAATAGAGAGAAGAGGCGGGTTCTCGGTTACCTATCTACGAAGACGGCCTCCAGAGCAGTTCACGTATCCATGGGTCCGACGCGAATTCTGTTTACAGCCGCTACGGTGCATCTGGTGGCGAAACCCGACACGGAGATTCGTTCACGAAATTCGACCGTTCGGATCACCGCAACCTCGGCATATTCTCTGTCTCCCCCTCTCGGCCGTCGCCCCCTCTCGCTCCCGCCACAGTATCGTCGCACTACGAATCTTGCTAGAGATCGGCGCGAATCGGCGTCAGAAAACGGCATAGGAGACGACAACGTTCGCTGCCTCGACGTGGTCGCGCGGCGTCCTCGCGGATACTTTCACCGTACAAATCTCTCACGCAACGCATTGTGCGCTTTTAACCTAAAAGGGAGCTCGCGACCGTGCCCGACGCTTCTCAGTGACGGGCGCCGGGACGCGCGTACCCGTGGCCACCCTGGCAACGTGTCCGTCGCATTCTCCTCGTCGGATTTCCGAAAATCGTCCCGCAGAGTCTCGTGCACGAAAACAACGAACTACTACTCCTACTCCACAAAACACTGTTTCGCATACTGCCACGGACCATGCACCACTGCAACTGAACGATACCCGTGCTGCCCGTAGCGAACTGGCGCCACCTCTGCGCGTTCCTCGAATCAACCACGGCTCCTCATTTATGTATCGTTCCCTGCGATTTTTAAACTCGATTTCAATTTTTAAATATAATCGTGATTTCCAAACTTAATTTCGATCGATTATGTGTATTTGTAAAGGGGTGGTTTATCATGGTTTCGTAGAGGAGGGATGGTTGTACAGATTGGTAGGGAGAATGCAAACGGCGGGCTCTCTTTGAAATTCACTTTCACTTTCTAATTTGTGTTCCCTTATAATGAAACAATAAGGAATAGAATAAATGGTCACGTTGACGACTTCTTGGGAAACGCGAGGTTTAAAAGACTTAAATCGAGGTCGAGCGCGCGTGCCTCTCTGCTGTAACAATTTTGTTACAAATACGAAAAAAATACCAAGAGAAGATGAATGAATTATAATAAATTACTGATAAGATAATCGTTTAATAAAATATCTGAACGAAGTCGTGTTCAAGGTCTTATCTTGCAGTTTCTTGAAACGATGCAACGAGTTCGCGATCTGCTCTTGAATTATTAAACAACGATGATGCAACGCGACGTTACGCGCGACGAATTCATTATGAACCCCGGTAATAGAAGTATTAAAATGCGAGGCAACGATTATACGAGTTTCGCTGCACGCACGCACGCACGCACGCACGGGTGACACGCGGCAACGGGAATTATCGCCCCGCGGTAATTAGCGTCGTTCCCATTCGGATACGCGGATCGAAGATGCAATTACTGTTTCGTACCACCAAACGACCGACCCACCCCCTTGGGTGCTTGCGTTTGTCACATGAGAAATCGCGCTCCGATTCACATATGTACTCCGTTACTAATTGTTGTTATAACATTTACTAGAATATATGTATATGTATTATTATTATTATTATTATATAGAAACTGTGTAATATTAATTTATAGAGTAAATAAAATTATTTAGAATGAAATGATTCAAGTGTTCCATTTATGTTTATTACCTGTTTATATATGTGCAAAATTAGTCGTTAATATTATAAGCGAATTTTTATTAATGCAATTTTCGACTTGCATTACTTTTGTAATAATTTTTTATAATAATTTAAAATAATAATTACATTTATATAATAATTATATTTAAATGGATACACGACTGAGGAATTAGATTTAAATTCCCTGGTTGGGAACACAGAAATACGAAAATTCTTTTTTACAATTAATTAGAATTCTAAATAAATTTAAAGAAAAATGCGAATACTTCGTCATATAGAATGACTTTTAAAAATGTATGATGACTCCC
>NW_017165618.1:9291-10505 GCF_001652005.2 Ceratina calcarata | reverse complement strand
ATTAAACCAAGTGTGAGTTACGAAAATATCACCGTATTCTGTATCACATAAATTGATATAAACTAAAGATATTAATAGAAAAACGGAGACGCCGATCGATGCTAAAGCAGCACGGACATCCTCGTTTTACCGCGGCTCCAAATTAATTATCGAAACGTTGAACAAAAATTGCAACGACATCAAATCGAGTAAAAATTATATTAAAAAAAGAGAACGTGTACTCCATACTGGATGAAAGTGACGATTGTCCCAAGTCATTTGACTTAATAAAATTTATTTTGGATTTTTAACGTGGATCTACTGTTGCTTGCAGAGTTGTGGGAGGCTGGAAGGTTTCTTTAAAATTTCGGAAGAGATAAACTGGAATCGTGCGCGGGGGAATGAATGGCGAAGGGGGTTGAGACGTCGGGGAGGGTGAATTTGTGGAGCAGGCTGATGTCGATGCACGCACCCCTCTGACCAACGAACCGTGCCACCCCAGTACAGGTAAAACGGGTGCGAGTTACCTGCTCGAAGAACGTTGATACTACTTTTCCATCAGCTATCATCCGATGAATCCAATGAAATTTCGAATAAAACAGCATCGATTATCGAGAGATTAACGTGAACGGAATCATTAAAATTGTAAGAATCGGAAGAGCATCGTATCAGAGATGGAATGAAAGAGAATGGAGAGAATCGGGAAAACTGTGTGGGGCTGCCACCCTTTTGGTTGTAAACAAATTGAAGGGTTGGAAGAGGGGCGAGTGGAGGGGGCTGGGACAACGGAGGTGGTCGCGAGAGTGCTAGGTGTCGGTGGTACTCAGTAGCACGGCGGTCACAGATCCTCTCAGAACACAGAAAAGCTGCTACCGAGATGAACCAGTGATCCATCGAATTCAAATAAACTGTTTTGTAAATTGAAAAAAACAGGCGAGGGATAGGAAGTGAACTTGACTTGTGAAAGTGACTATATATATAAAAAAAAAAAATTTGATCTAGCAGGCGAAGGAAATTCGTGAATTCTCCAGAAGATTGTGGGACCATTGATCGATGGATCGACAGCGATGACAACGTCAAGTAATTAAAATTCGCAGTTCACTCGAGGATTTCATCTGGTTCGAAGAGGATGAAGGCTGAGAGCAACAACGGGTATCTGAGGACCGCCGTGATCGAGGAACAGAACGAGATTCCCGGTTCCGGTCAGGGGACACCCGCCACCAGTCCTCTTCAGG
>NW_017165618.1:8197-8715 GCF_001652005.2 Ceratina calcarata | reverse complement strand
TTATTATTATTATTATTATTATTATTATTATTATTATTATTATTATTATTATTATTATTATTATTATTATTAATTCGAAAGCCCGTTCGCATAACAGAGTCTACGACTTAGAATTTAGAATAAGTTCTACTGTATTCAATTTCCTTAACGTCATTCGCCATGGAACATTTATAATAGTTAAACCAAGTATCCATAAAATAAAGAACGAACCACGTACGTATAATGGTTCTCGGGGGTGTGGAAAACTTTTCCGCAGGTGACTTATGGTCCCCACGGCACGACGACGACGACGGTTCTCCAGCATGGCGGAGACAGCCAGAAGCCACTGGACGGCCTCGCTAAGGCCCCGTCCTTCACTCGTAGAAGACGAAGAGTGTCGACGAGTCGGCAGCAGCTGTTCGGCGTGCTGGCTATCACTCTGCTCACCACATGCTTCTGCATCCTCTTGCTGCTCGCTTTGAACACCAGCCGTGAGTGCGTCCAGGAGTGTAAGTCGAATTAAATGTTATGGTTAATAC
>NW_017165618.1:4733-6804 GCF_001652005.2 Ceratina calcarata | reverse complement strand
ACGAATTGCCTCTCTCGTTGAATCATTTCGAAGACACTTGCAAAAGAAAGAAATCAGAAATCCATTTTCCTATACGATTTTTATTAAAAAAATTCCCACATAAAAGTTTAATAAGGGAAATAAAAGATTTTAATTTTTGGCTTCTGTCCCTGATTGGTTCATTTTCTGAATAGCTAAGTGTTCTTTAACGTTTGCCAGAGACGTACACGAGCGTTGATTACTGAGAGAGAGAGAGAGAGAGAGAAATAGCAGAAGGCTTTCAATGTTCACCAGCTCGTGTCAGAACCATCGATCAGCCAAATCGAATCGAATCGAGTCGAGGCTATCAAGTTTTACTCGAAAGGGTCGGCGTTACCTCACAGCCGGAATTAATTGCTTCGACTAATATGGTTGCTTTAAAAGATCGATCCTTTCTCATTCATTCTACAAATTATAATCTCATTTCTCAAACTCTCATAATTCCTTTTTTCAAACTTTCATAATTCCTTTTTTCAATTATTATATAACAACAAAATTTCAGACTGCAGATTTTTATACAAAATTCTACTCTCTGTAGCTTCGAATATTTTGCAAATTTCTATCACATCCATTGTTTAACTTTCATCTAAATGTAAAATGTACTGCAATCTAATTACGTTGTTTGCATTGTAACGAATTGCTAAAGCGAAGCAGATTGAAGATTATTTATACAGAAATTCCTTTTGACGTTCTCATTAGATAAAGTTGCATACCTGAAAGCATGGGAGTACGCATTTTATGTATAAAGCGAATATGTAACGAACATCTGCAAGCTCTCTTCTATAACGAGTTGTTTGCCTCAGTTAAAGAATTCAGTAGCGACACTTTGATTAAAAATACGAACGAATTTTTTTTCTTTCTCGTTGAACAATTACGTTTAGCGAATCGAGTAATTACTCTCCATTGTCACGCGACGCTTTCAGGCGTTAATGACGCGGAAAATTATTTCCTAGCAATTATTATAGTTCCGCTAGGTCGTGAATTTATTATACATTGCATTATAATATTATTAATATTGTGGGTTCTGTTCTGTTTCAGCGCCGAACGTTTGTTTGACGGAGGAATGCGTCAGAACAGGTAATAATACAAGATCGCATCGATTTCTGTTACTAACTAATTCAAATGCGTCGCGGTTTCGGTCCGATGGGAAATGGCCAACGGAAAATTGCATTGCGAGTTTATAGGAATCGATATCGTTATTATTCATCTCGAAATTCTATCCTTGAAAATATTCACTCATCCTAGCATAATTTCTGCGTGAAACAAATCTCAAGATCAGAATTACCTGTTAACAATTCCAAAGAAAATCAATATAATTATTATTCATCTCGAAATTTTATTCTTGAAAATATTCTCTCATCGTGGCATAATTTCTATGTGCAACAAATCTCGAGATCAGAATTTTCTGTTAACAATTCAAGAGAAAATCAATATAATTATTATTCATCTCGAAATATGAGAATATTCTCTCATGCTGGTATAATTTTTATCTGAAACGAGTCTGAATTTCGTTTCGCATAAATCGTGCTATTGCGTAAAGAATAAGAATCGTTGGAGGCGAGGAAATATCGTTGGGGAATATTCGACGCAGCAAATGGGATCGGATCGGAGCACCGAGGCCGGAATTGCGTTTGACCCGCGATAAACGCGTGCCGCAGCAGGCTGGATGCCCTCGCGCACACACGACTCCGCAAATCGGATTAAATCTTCCTCCTCTCCCGTGGCAATTGCCCAGAGACCGGCTGACTGCGATTCGATTTTCGTTACTCCGATGGACTCCGACACGATGACGATAGGCCGGTTTAATTTGCCCCATTTCGATTATTTATTTGCCACCCAGGAGAGTTCGTCGGTAATTACCAAATTTTCTGAACAGAGTTAAAAAACCGAGGAATATTAAAAAAAAATCTATCGCAATTGGACTAACTTTGAGAATTTTAATCCCCGTTGTAATTAAATTCCTTGTAATATCGTACAATTACCTTGGCCGTCGGGCTCAAAACGAAGCGGCTTAAGCGGTAAAAGAGGGATGAGAAGAAAAAAAGGACACTCG
>NW_017165618.1:3684-4613 GCF_001652005.2 Ceratina calcarata | reverse complement strand
GAATAGCTGCAAGCTTGTTGTCAGCGATGGACCGGACAGCAGAGCCGTGCGCGAATTTCTTTCAATACGCGTGCGGCACTTGGAATCAACGGCACGTGATACCAGAAGATCGGAGCTCGATCAGCACGTTCGAAGTGCTCGCTAATCAACTGCAAGTGATACTGAAACGAATTTTAGAGGAACCACCGAACTGCGAGGACAACAACGCTACTCTCAAGGCGAAGATGTTCTACAAATCGTGCATGGACATCCGTGGGTACAATTCAAACCGCGGATTTCACTCTAGACTCCATCCTAAAAACCTTATAAAAACGTGATTTCGATAGAAATTCATTTTATCAAATTATGCACATCGTTTATCATCGCAAATTTCTTCCAATACGAACAATTGTCTATCAACCATAAAATAGTTAAATCTCTAATCCTCTGATAACAACATTTGTAATTAATTACATTAGAAAATGACAGGATTTAATTATTTAAATAATTGAACGTTGGAATAAGATTGATAGCTTTTCGGCAGCTCGTATAAGGGAGATCGGTGACGGTCCACTGAAATTAACTTTGGACTCCCTTGGGGGGTGGCCGGTGGTAGTCGGACCGTCGTGGAAGCCACTCTCCTACTCCGTCGAGGTTCTGCTCGGACGGTTACGCGGGGAGTACAACGAGGGTGTGTTGCTGGAACAGTGGGTCGGACCAGACGACAAGAACTCCTCGGCCAACATCCTCCAGGTGCGCCGGCAAAGTAAGGCCCCTTGGTCGACGACTGCACCGTGTATACGATTGGATTTACATCGTAAATTTCCTCGTACAAACTCTCTCTCTCTCTCTCTCTCTGAGTAAAACAATCAACAGAACAGATCTATTCGATTTAAAAAAAAAAGCATTGATTAGATTTAAGGTTGTATGAGCTGTAAGATCTCTGCCAA
>NW_017165618.1:741-1468 GCF_001652005.2 Ceratina calcarata | reverse complement strand
TCTCGAAATTTTATTCTTGAAAATATTCTCTCATCGTGGCATAATTTCTATGTGCAACAAATCTCGAGATCAGAATTTTCTGTTAACAATTCAAGAGAAAATCAATATAATTATTATTCATCTCGAAATATGAGAATATTCTCTCATGCTGGTATAATTTTTATCTGAAACGAGTCTGAATTTCGTTTCGCATAAATCGTGCTATTGCGTAAAGAATAAGAATCGTTGGAGGCGAGGAAATATCGTTGGGGAATATTCGACGCAGCAAATGGGATCGGATCGGAGCACCGAGGCCGGAATTGCGTTTGACCCGCGATAAACGCGTGCCGCAGCAGGCTGGATGCCCTCGCGCACACACGACTCCGCAAATCGGATTAAATCTTCCTCCTCTCCCGTGGCAATTGCCCAGAGACCGGCTGACTGCGATTCGATTTTCGTTACTCCGATGGACTCCGACACGATGACGATAGGCCGGTTTAATTTGCCCCATTTCGATTATTTATTTGCCACCCAGGAGAGTTCGTCGGTAATTACCAAATTTTCTGAACAGAGTTAAAAAACCGAGGAATATTAAAAAAAAATCTATCGCAATTGGACTAACTTTGAGAATTTTAATCCCCGTTGTAATTAAATTCCTTGTAATATCGTACAATTACCTTGGCCGTCGGGCTCAAAACGAAGCGGCTTAAGCGGTAAAAGAGGGATGAGAAGAAAAAAAGGACACTCG
>NW_017165618.1:0-423 GCF_001652005.2 Ceratina calcarata | reverse complement strand
GTTGTATGAGCTGTAAGATCTCTGCCAAAAATTTAACACATGCACTAAAATGCTATGTCCAATGAAGCAATGAATTTTTAGAAAAAATTATTATTACAGAGGAGTAAGGTTTATAAAATTGTTCCAAATTTCAATGCTTTGTCATTGTTTTTTTTTGTAAGCGTTCATACAACCTGAATTGAACTGAAGCAAGATCGTTCCGTTCGTTCGAACGCCAATGATCATCGCCACGTTTCATCTGGCTTTCAATGATTGTTTTTTAATCTAGCTGGACCAAATGCAGCTGGCATTGCCTAGTAGAGATTACTACTTGGTCAGCGAGAGTCAACTGAACGCGTACCATCGTTACATGACCAACGTTGCTGTATTAATGGGTGCCAATCCTAAAACCGCTGCGGAAGAATTCCATCGCGTGATCAATTT
>NW_017165617.1:0-220 GCF_001652005.2 Ceratina calcarata | reverse complement strand
CGAAATCGTCTCGAGTTGCTGGTTCGCTCGAGCGCAAAAGGCCTCGAGTGCAAAGTGTTAAAAAAAAAATACGTGTGCTCACTCTTCTCTCGGACGGGCTTGCTGTGTCGTCGCTGGAGGGCCCGGCATCGGAGGGTTCAGCCGCGGAGGGCCCGGCAGCGGAGCGTTCCACCGCGGAGGGCTCGGCAGCGGTCGTGCCGGCCGCGGAAGACTCATTCTG
>NW_017165616.1:0-220 GCF_001652005.2 Ceratina calcarata | reverse complement strand
TTGCACAGTTTGGCTAGAATTCGTCTTAATGTTTCCTGTTTTGATTCACGACTTGGGGTTCTGTTAACTATGTATGTATTGTTGTTTTTGGTCAATTGGTTTCTGTATTTTCCAGGGTTATGCTTTCTATTGTATTCATTGATTTCAACTGGGGGTTTTTAGATTTGTTCTAAGTGTTGATTGCTTCTGAGATAATCGGTTGTTTTGTCGTTTTTCCCAT
>NW_017165615.1:0-220 GCF_001652005.2 Ceratina calcarata | reverse complement strand
GTTAAAAAGTGCAATTCACGTGTCCGGTTTATTTCGCGTTAGTACCTCGATTCCGAACCCGTTAGGGGCCACCTATCCCCTAACAAGTTATTTGATACTAACTTTATTAAGCGCCTTTTTTGCTCTCTTATCTATTCCCCATTAATGTGAATCATAATTCTATTATATTTATCTGTGAGTTAGACTAGATATGTAAATTATCAATTGTTAAGCGAGCACG
>NW_017165614.1:0-220 GCF_001652005.2 Ceratina calcarata | reverse complement strand
CGGGAATGTGCTATTTTGCGCCCGTTAAACATGCACGAGAAACCGAATTTCGCGCACGGAGGGTCAAAAAATTCAATATGCACGATCGCGATTAGTGTATAAGAGTGTACTAGGTAGAAATTGCTATAATTAAGATTTTTTTCAATCACTCCGTATGTCTGCTTGTGATTCCACTGCGTTTAATAAATCGCGCTTCCCATTAACACTAGATTGCCCAAGG
>NW_017165613.1:0-220 GCF_001652005.2 Ceratina calcarata | reverse complement strand
ATTTGATTTTTGTAGCATATCTCCTATTAGGGTATAATGCGCCAGCCTTGTCTGCGAATCTGCGAATTGAATAAACCTGTGGCCTTGTTCGGCAAATTCATCTAACTCGCCGGATGACACTGTAATTTTGCCATCTTTAACGCATTTTTTCTGCTTTGGCTCATTCTTTGGTCGACAAGTAAAATACCCGAAACATGACTTTCCTGACTGCCACTTAGAT
>NW_017165612.1:0-220 GCF_001652005.2 Ceratina calcarata | reverse complement strand
GTGTTAGGTAGCAGAGAAAGTTAGTGCAGATTTTTAAAACAAAATTGAAATCTATGTTTTAATACAATCAAGTTATTGCGATTTACTTCCACGACAGTTTATAACCGATTTATAAGTTTTCACTTTTTTTCATTCGGGTGAAAACTGATACCAATAAAAAAGCTTTTTCCGGTAACAGCCGTGCACAGTTCGAGCTTTAGTGGAAACAGAGATATTCCTG
>NW_017165611.1:0-220 GCF_001652005.2 Ceratina calcarata | reverse complement strand
CGAACAGTAGGACAAATAAGGATCCTCGATGACATTATGCAACCACGGCTTAGAACCTTCGGCCTTCATTTCAAGCCATTGAGGCACAATAATCTTCCTCAAGTACTTCACAGAACCCCCGGAATTTATTTTTGAAAAATTTAATTCATGGTTTGCAAATTCCAAATGGTACCGCTAAGGGTTTACGCCGGTAAGGGTCTTATGACTCTTTGTTCGTATT
>NW_017165610.1:0-220 GCF_001652005.2 Ceratina calcarata | reverse complement strand
TCAATACTGTTTTCCATTGCTCGAACAGCAGGTGCAGGGCCCCTAACCTCAACAGAATGCTGGTAAGCATTCAATTTTTCGGTTGTATTACTAAGTTAAGATTGTGACTGGGAGCCATCACCCCTAACTACCTCCGCATAGTTTGCCTTGATTAGGTTTTTAGCGACCGCGTTATTGTTTATTGCATTGTTTGTAGATCTTATTATTTGCAGTTCAGTAT
>NW_017165609.1:0-220 GCF_001652005.2 Ceratina calcarata | reverse complement strand
TGATTGCAGGCTGTACCGTTTGGTGAAGGTGGCCCTAACACGTGGAACATGTCTGAATCTTCTGAAGAAGTGAGCGACATTGAAATCGTTCCTGAAATAAAGAAAGCCAAGAAAGTCGTCGATGAAATAGGTAATTACTTCAAAATATCTCGCGTTTTATTATTACATTTCTTAATCGATTTAAGGATGTATTGGCTATACAGTCGATCCGAAAAGTTGA
>NW_017165608.1:0-220 GCF_001652005.2 Ceratina calcarata | reverse complement strand
CTTGGTATTCGCCATCTGGTGACTCCCTATATTGCCACTTCTGGCCAACAGTCGGCAACGATAGCTCGTTGCAATACACAAAACTGGTCGTGCTCTGCGGGCAACCTTCTTTATCGACGATTGAAATAATAATGAGTTCTACCTGACCATTAAGTGGTTATAGGGGTGCATGGAGGAGCATTATCATTAACCCGTCAACGGAGTTGGTTCGGTTATTCCA
>NW_017165607.1:0-220 GCF_001652005.2 Ceratina calcarata | reverse complement strand
ATTCTCGTTGGGATGTTAATACTTTTATATTTACACTACCCTGTCCTTCTGAATCAACGCAATCTTCTGCGGCTGTGTATATTTTCGCTTTATCTTTTCTTACCAGATTGTTGAATTTTTCTTCGCTTTTGCACATATGGGTAGTGGCCCCGCTATCCAGGCACCACACTCCTGGCTGTTCCGATTCTGTGTTTAATGCTATTGCTGTCATAGCTTCTTC
>NW_017165606.1:0-220 GCF_001652005.2 Ceratina calcarata | reverse complement strand
GTACGTATGATAATGAATCGTATTCGACTGGAAGTAAATTTCTTGATAACGTTGTCGCGGATGTCCCGGTCTTATTACATAATTTTGTTGGTGATTTGTTAATTGGTACAAAAAGAGGAGATAATGAAAACAATGATGTTAGACGTGATTTTATGGCACACTTTCCTATGTCTATTCTTCGTCCAAGAAGTTTTACCTCAAATTTACAATTAGCACTCGG
>NW_017165605.1:0-220 GCF_001652005.2 Ceratina calcarata | reverse complement strand
TTCCCCACCTCGCGACAACCGAGGTGAAGGACAATTTCGAAAAGACGATCATTCCGTTTTGAGGATTCCGTGTCGATTATGTCCGTATCGAGGATTCCCGTGCTGACGGTTATCGTGACGAATAGTAACAGTGATCGGCGTTGATTCCCATGTCGGAGTTTTGCAGTGTCGACGATTGAACGTGATCGACGATTATCACAGTGTCGATTTCAACGTGTCG
>NW_017165604.1:0-220 GCF_001652005.2 Ceratina calcarata | reverse complement strand
TTCATCCACTTTCACATTAAACACATATTGTATATGTTAAATAACTGTACATTTTTCCAAATGATATTTAATATTTATATATCATTAATGATTTAATACGAAATTGCATTTATTATCACATTAGTTATATAATAAGATATTGCAGTAAATATAATGCAATGATAATTGACAGTATATATGTACATGTTAATACATGACACAATCTAATATTGCATCCATT
>NW_017165603.1:0-220 GCF_001652005.2 Ceratina calcarata | reverse complement strand
CCTTTGAATAGACCTTCAATTTTTATTATTTCTATAATATGGGTTTAAGTTCGGTTTTCATGTGACGTCCGGTGGACATTTTCGTAATGATTGGATAGATTTCGTAATAATCATAATAATCAGGGATTTAGAAAATTTATTGAAAGTACAGTGATTTTCCTGATGCAATAGTATTTGATTTCTCAGTCAGATGTGTACATATTTAAATACATCTTTGGGT
>NW_017165602.1:0-220 GCF_001652005.2 Ceratina calcarata | reverse complement strand
GGTTACAAGTTATATAAGATAAAAATTAAATGAATTTTACATGTTACATCTGAGGTGGTTGGTAGGAAATAACTTAACTCATTCTCGCTCTCAATTATTTATTTCACCCGGACGATGGTAGAGGATCTCGGACAGATTCCGATCCGGCGGCTAACTGACTGGCCCTTCGGATATTCCGCACTTACATATTACGTGAAAAGAAAGATAGTAGTAATGGAAG
>NW_017165601.1:0-220 GCF_001652005.2 Ceratina calcarata | reverse complement strand
GAAAGTCAAGTGTTCCAAGTAAAACACCATTTGTACTGTGGTCAGGAAAAACGTTTCACAGTTTTGAATATCTTCGAATTTTCGGATCAGAATGTTACGTCAATATTCCAAAAGCATGCTGCACTAAATGGGAAGACAAAGCTGTATTTGGACATTTTGTTGGTTATGTTAAAGCAGGGTTATTAGGTGAACTGATTTATTAAGTGGTTTGATAACAGTC
>NW_017165600.1:0-220 GCF_001652005.2 Ceratina calcarata | reverse complement strand
AAACGAACAAGATAACACGAACGATTAACGTTAAAAAAAACTACAAACAAAGAACACGAAGCAAGTGAAACAAAAAATGCAAATAAAATAAATTAACTTAGAATAAAAATTACAGAAAAACTAACACAATTGCTTATTATTTATTTATTCCTCAATATCACTTTCAAAATGCACTACTAATACGAATCACGAGTCTCACTCAAGAAAGATTATTTACGTT
>NW_017165599.1:0-220 GCF_001652005.2 Ceratina calcarata | reverse complement strand
CAATTAAATAAGGGGGAAATCGTCTCCTTTTCATTGCTTCCGTAATTGCGGGCCATGGCAAGGAATTGAAAGCGTTGCTTATATCAATGCTTACCGCGACCACGCATTTACCTGTCTTTATGTTAGAGTCAATAAAATCTCTCACTCTTTTTATGGCGTCAATTATTCCTCTCTCCTTCCTAAACCCAAATTGCCATTGAGCAAGTGCGTCAGTATTTTT
>NW_017165598.1:0-220 GCF_001652005.2 Ceratina calcarata | reverse complement strand
CTGTAGAATGTTCTACCTCAATCGAGCAGATATTCCGTTCGAAAAATCGGAGTATAATTTGATGCTAGAAGGATGACTGAAGTAGACACGTGTGACGAATACATGTCGAAACTCCGTAAAAACAAATTTATATTTGCAAAAAATGTAGAAACCTTTTTCTCTTGCAATACCTTAATCTTTCCAGATCTGTTGAGTGGAATCGCATTAATAACTTTTATAT
>NW_017165597.1:3387-4244 GCF_001652005.2 Ceratina calcarata | reverse complement strand
TTGATTACACTAAAGTATATTATATTAAATATTAGAAATATAAATATTTTTGAAATATATATGGCTTCGATTTTTACTGATTATTGATATTTTCTTTATCGAAGGAACGTCCGACGCAGAGTTTATCAGAGGACCTGGACGAGTGCCAAACACGAATAAGCACAGCGTTGAAGGTTCCAATCCCATATGGATGCACGCTTACGAGAACGAATGGTTTAAGAGCGACGAATCTATCAGTCATACATCTGAAAGAGACTCCCTTGACGAGAACGCGTTGAACAACGAAGAAATGATGAACGAGGCTAATACAGACCAAAGAAACAGCGACAAACCATATTACATCGAACCGAGAGTCTCTTCCGTTTCAAGGTAATTTTTATGCAAATAAAATTACATTTCAGACTGGTTTATGTGACGTTTATATTTTACAATCGCGAATGAATTGTTTCAGTACTGAAAGTGTTGCGAATATACCGAACGACTTTCATCGAAGCTCACCGATATATCGGACGCAAAATGTCATCGTCAATCCTCTTGGCAAGAAAATCGAGACGACGGAACTGTAACTGAACAACGACAACACATTCTGACTGCAAATAAATGCTAGCATTTGTAGGCTTGTAAGAACTGTAAATTTAGGATTACTTATGTAAATAGTAAGACTTCGTACAAACGTAGTATGTATTTAATATTTATTTTATAGCAGTTTTATAAGGAATTATCATGACGAATATTTTATAGGAAGAATTTTCATATTTTATCTATTGATATTTCAACGAAGAACGAAAAATACAAAATATAATTGAGCTCACTTGATTTTACGAATGATCTCCGCACATTAATATAATTAAATACGT
>NW_017165597.1:0-1153 GCF_001652005.2 Ceratina calcarata | reverse complement strand
CGATTTTTACTGATTATTGATATTTTCTTCATCGAAGGAACGTCCGACGCAGAGTTTATCAGAGGACCTGGACGAGTGCCAAACACGAATAAGCACAGCGTTGAAGGTTCCAATCCCATATGGATGCACGCTTACGAGAACGAATGGTTTAAGAGCGACGAATCTATCAGTCATACATCTGAAAGAGACTCCCTTGACGAGAACGCGTTGAACAACGAAGAAATGATGAACGAGGCTAATACAGACCAAAGAAACAGCGACAAACCATATTACATCGAACCGAGAGTCTCTTCCGTTTCAAGGTAATTTTTATGCAAATAAAATTACATTTCAGACTGGTTTATGTGACGTTTATATTTTACAATCGCGAATGAATTGTTTCAGTACTGAAAGTGTTGCGAATATACCGAACGACTTTCATCGAAGCTCACCGATATATCGGACGCAAAATGTCATCGTCAATCCTCTTGGCAAGAAAATCGAGACGACGGAACTGTAACTGAACAACGACAACACATTCTGACTGCAAATAAATGCTAGCATTTGTAGGCTTGTAAGAACTGTAAATTTAGGATTACTTATGTAAATAGTAAGACTTCGTACAAACGTAGTATGTATTTAATATTTATTTTATAGCAGTTTTATAAGGAATTATCATGACGAATATTTTATAGGAAGAATTTTCATATTTTATCTATTGATATTTCAACGAAGAACGAAAAATACAAAATATAATTGAGCTCACTTGATTTTACGAATGATCTCCGCACATTAATATAATTAAATACGTCCGTACGTTTATTTTTCTCCTAATAATCACATTTTATTCATCAATGATTCATACATACATTTTCCTGTTGTCAAGAGAAATTTGTAAGAATTTAAAGATGTTTGTCAGAATAAAGGAAATTATATATTCAATAAAAATCTAATTTTTGTTAATCCTTCCCTCTGATCCCACATCGATATCAGCTATTACTTAAATTGCCTCGTCTAAAATCACTGTGCAAAATCGCTATTTCGCTTCGAGCCACCATAATTTAGGACGCATGCAAAATAAAGCCAAACCGACGTGCAAGAACGATCTCGCTCATGTGTACCCTAAACTAGGTCGCATAATATTATGAGCGCGACGGCACTTTACCCGAGCCTT
>NW_017165596.1:0-220 GCF_001652005.2 Ceratina calcarata | reverse complement strand
GTCATTGCCTCCACAGAATCATTCCTTTTTATTTTCGAATCTACAAAGTCGTTTCGTTTTCCTTTTGATTTACAATATCGGCTTATGTGACCTAATTTGCCGCAATTATAGCATTTACTCTTATACTTCGTATTATTCGATTTAGGTTGCTTATTATTCACGTGCGGTTGTTTATCTTTGTGGTGTTCATACTTTGTTACGAACGCTTCAGTTTTATTCT
>NW_017165595.1:0-220 GCF_001652005.2 Ceratina calcarata | reverse complement strand
ACCCGCGACAAGAATCAGTGAGAGATTGATAAATTGATTTTTGCTTTAATACATGTCCAATTGGACGAGTTACGAACAGTTTAATATCCCGACGAGGCCAGAGTAATCTTTTAAATCTGTTATCCGTGAGCAAAACTGTAAACGACATTCCCATTGACTATCTTTTATATTTAATTTGAGAGAAATAATACCTGTTAAAAGCTTGAATTTTCGTATCATT
>NW_017165594.1:0-220 GCF_001652005.2 Ceratina calcarata | reverse complement strand
TTCCTGACAGCTTTGTTAAGGCTCTTTTTTCTTTCCATATATAATTTTTAAGTAGCAGAATATTTTATTGTGTTATCAAAGAGCATTTTTGAACGCTCCAAATATACCCCGTGTATATCCGTGTAATACCTGGCAGTTTAGAGCCTTTGCAGATGTTTTTAGACAGTTAACACATCCTTATGTTTTATTGGGCTTCTAGTAGCAGACCCTATCGAGTTGA
>NW_017165593.1:0-220 GCF_001652005.2 Ceratina calcarata | reverse complement strand
TTTTTCCGAGATTTTTCCAAGGGGTGTACCCCTTCAGATTTCGCGAAATTTTCGTCTTTTTTCCAATAACTCCCAACCGTTGGACATACGGAAAAATTGCATATGACCTTTCTTGTAGAAGAGGACGAGATCTACAATTTCTGTATAAAAATTTTTCCGTAAATCCAACGGTTTAGGAGTAATTAAGGAGAAATGAAATTTTTTGCCAAAAGTTTGCCGT
>NW_017165592.1:0-220 GCF_001652005.2 Ceratina calcarata | reverse complement strand
TTACGTGTTTCATGAAATGCACTGAAGTACAGATTAGATATTATAAAAATTAATTAGGCGAATTATTTTAATACTGTATTTCTACGAACTTGTACAAATAATTTCAGAAATAATTGCGAACGATAATTAAAAGCATTTGAATTATAGACTGATTTGTGAGTTTATTTAAGGATGTATAGGCTATATATTTAAACAATGCTAGCATGTTGAATTTGTTATT
>NW_017165591.1:0-220 GCF_001652005.2 Ceratina calcarata | reverse complement strand
GTAATGAACAAGGTATGTGATTAATGCAGTTAATAGTAATGAATCGAAAAATCGATACACGATTTAACGTTGTTTTGATGAGAACAATAATTGAAAACAAAGATTAGATTGCTGTTAAAGATACGTATAAGCCGGAGGAGCTGCATTGTGTATCATGCGTCTCCACACGTATTATACAAATCCGGAATTTTATCCGACGAAGAAATTAACGTTTAGTTAG
>NW_017165590.1:0-220 GCF_001652005.2 Ceratina calcarata | reverse complement strand
CTTCGATGTCCATAAAAATAAGAAGCACATACTTCTTATCTGTCCGACTTATTTCCGTCAAACTCATTAGAGCATCTTCTGTGCCCAAGCCTTTCTTGAATCCAAACTGTCTTTCACTGCTAAACTCCGCTTCTTCATAGACTTCTTGTATTCGCCTTACCAAAATCCTCTCGAACACCTTACTTATTGAAGGGAGCAGGGCAATTGGTCTATAAGACTT
>NW_017165589.1:0-220 GCF_001652005.2 Ceratina calcarata | reverse complement strand
CCACGATGTCCTCCTCATCGCCGAGCCCACCTCCGACGAATCAGTTAGAAACCTGAGGAACATGTTGTACGACAGTGCCCTGCAACCGAGACTCAGACAAAATGCGGACGAACCAGGGTAACTGCAGCTACGAATGCGTGGGCCTTCACGTGAGCGCGGATCTAGGCGAGAGGGTGATGCTTTCGGGAGGCCGGATATTGCTCGACGAAATGTTCCCGGA
>NW_017165588.1:0-220 GCF_001652005.2 Ceratina calcarata | reverse complement strand
ACCCGTTTCTCCTCCGGACTCCTTGTTAGGGCCACCTATCCCTAACAATTACATTTCTATTATCTTTCTTTATTTCTGTTTCTCTACATTATTGTAATCTTTCCATTTCTTCTTTGTTCTTATCATTACTAACATTATTACTATTCTTTTTGATTAGTTGTGAATCCACATGCCAGGCCTATTCATTAATGTACGCTTCGTTGAGGCTGTCAGATCGTAC
>NW_017165587.1:0-220 GCF_001652005.2 Ceratina calcarata | reverse complement strand
GTATTACATGTTACATATTGAACATACAAATATAAATATTATCTATACTATATAGAAAGTACTTAAGATATTCTATTCAGGTACTTAAGGAAATTCGAAAAAAAACATTTTAAAATTTCATTCTAATCCATGAATTTTTTTCTTTCATTTATTATAATTTCATTAATTCATTAATTTTATCGCTTCCTTTGTATGAATTATTCTCCGGACTCTCATCATT
>NW_017165586.1:0-2043 GCF_001652005.2 Ceratina calcarata | reverse complement strand
TTTATGGATTTTATTGTAATATGTAATAAATTACCCATAACAGCTTCTTTAGTCAGTTTATTATGTACGTCACCACATTTAATTATTAAATTTTTTAGTTCGGACAAGGAAACATTGCGATTTTTCTGAATTATCATCTCGCATGCTTTCTTCGTTTCTGTCGTACAAGATCTAAGCGTTTCTGTTCGACCATGTTTATATGCTGCTGTACTACAAGATTCATACGTCGGTACTGCACGATTATGTTGATAATAATACGCCAACTGGAAAGCTAGCTGCATAATTGCATCAGGACTTACTCCAAACTTTTTGCACTTATTTTTGCCAAATTCAGTAAATATCACATGATCAAGATTCAGTTCATTAATCCATTCCACATATTTTCTCTTTTCTGTATTAATAATGTCTTGTACCTTATTATCTATATTAAATTGGAGCTTCTTAACTTTGATTGCTCCTTGTGGAAGATGTTCGATATCACTACGACAAAATCTTGGTTGTTTAGTTATATCTTTATGTATATCCTTAAAATAAAGAAGGGAACGAAATATAATCAAACATAGGAATTGCTTAAATTGAATCTTAGTATTGTTTACCGTAAGAAACCTCAGTACTGCTACACCATCACCCCATGAATGTTCAAAATTTATTCCTGCATGTCCATCTTGTGTAACGATCAATGAAAAGGACTTGTCAAACCACCTGTTTGTTCCATCCGCGTGAAGATACGTTCTAAGTAACTTATTGTAGTTAACACCAATAACGTTATTACTGTCAGTACCAATACTTTCATCATCTAATATCATCATAAATATAGCAGAATCTATTTTCTGCAGAATTTCATGATTACCAATATGTGACAAATGATTTCTTGCATCGGCCCACAAGTCACGCTTTGATGTTGTAAGGACTCCAATCGGATATTCATTTGCTGATGTATTGTCTTCTAAAATGAACTTTAGACAACTAGCTATTGCATGTGGTTCATAAATATATCCATCTTCATCTATTACATCAAAGGTAAAAAAATTTCCTTTTCTCATTACTATTATATGCTTGCCTGATTTATCCTCATAGATTTCATCTTTTTCTAATTTTGGTAATCTTGTCGTATTAAACAAGTTATGGTACTGTGACATATCCAATGGAAATGCCTAAAATAATAATTTATTATTTGCTGTATTATAAAGAAGTAAAAATACATTTTAATTTATCATAATTGCTAGTTTACCTTAAACAGATAAGCCCCGTACCAACTAAATTTAGGTGGTAGGGACTTTGCAGTTGTTTGAAATATATTACTGTTAGCTGTTTTTGGCTTTAAAAAGAATATCTCAGGCCTTAGAATATTCTCTTTTAATGATTTCATAAATCTTAGTGATGATATAACAAGATTTGTTGCTTGTACTAATTGTGTATTATAATTTGGATCCGATGTTGGTAGAAGAACTAAGAAGGGATTATAATTGATCGGCAAAGACTTACGGTCTTTCAAATATAAATCAAACCAGGGTTTACTGATATAACTGGTATGAACATTTTTTGCATTCTTTTCAATCAGTCTTCTCTGTAGTTCAGTACCATCTTTAGATAAAAATTCATTAACATAAATTGTAGTCTTTTTGAACTGGTCTTCAGATAATAATGGCTTTTGTGCACTTAGATATCTTTTACATGTATCTTCTAATTTTGGGATAGGTAAGCGTGGTAGAGATGGTTGAAAATGCATTGTTGGTATCTTACTTCTTTCCAAATATTGATACTCATCATCTCTTTTAGTAGATATGCTCCTGTAGTAAGAGAATGATTTAAGTGGAATCAGTAATTTTGTCCTTGAAGAATATTATTCTCTATGTATTTATATCATCTATGTATTATAGTACATACAAAGTGATATTTACCTTAAAATTCTTAATAATAATTGCACTTTCCCTTGACCAATCTAAAATTTAGTTATGTATTGTTACAAATAAGAAACTATCCTGTAATAATTTTGTGTTAAATATTTAAAAAATTATAAATTTACCAATTCCTTTTTAAAGT
>NW_017165585.1:0-220 GCF_001652005.2 Ceratina calcarata | reverse complement strand
GCTTATACGTGTTGCAGTGTTGGAGAGAACTTGTGTGTTCAAATTTAATCCAAAGAAATTGAAACTCTTGAGGAATCAATTTGTCATCTCCTCATCTTAAGGATGAATTTCTTAGAACACGATTTTAAGAGACGTGATAAAAAAAGATTTTCTACATTTCCTTTTTCATTATTACAGTTGCGATCTTATTAATTCTCTTTCAAGTGACAAGAAATAATAA
>NW_017165584.1:0-220 GCF_001652005.2 Ceratina calcarata | reverse complement strand
GCGTTCAAGCCAGGAAATTAAAGACAGTCGTAAAATATGGCTTGATGTTCGATTAGGATTCTTTATATATTTAGTCATTAATAAATAGTCGAAAATTGGCAAATATCTGTCAGCTTATTGAATTTCCAGAATACTTTGATGGGAACGTATTCTAAGTTCTTCGTGTCTTTAGATGCAACGTTAGTTCAAGTATGAGTCGTGGTTCATTAAATCCTGTGGT
>NW_017165583.1:0-220 GCF_001652005.2 Ceratina calcarata | reverse complement strand
TTGTCATGATTTGTCAGACGTTTCTGGCACAGATTGCTTGTACGTTTACGAGTCTCTTCTCTTTGAAATTGTGTAATTCTTCTTGTGACCGCGTGCAATGCCGTCTTCCTGTCAGTGCTTCTTCCTAATTAGTTTCTTTATTTTCTGGCCGCGTGCAATGCGACAGTAAGGTCACTTGCTTCCATTCTTCGAATTAATCAAATTCAGATATCATTTCCTA
>NW_017165582.1:0-220 GCF_001652005.2 Ceratina calcarata | reverse complement strand
GTGCGATACAAGTCGACTTATAAGCGTTTAAGCCGAATGTACCTTGAAAAGGCGCCCATATACTCAAGTATCCCCCAGAATTCCTCTTACCAACTAGTTTTTCGGGTTGTTTTCGTAGAAATACACCTTCTTCAAGTGTTCACAAGAGGCCTTCATTCCTCTCGTATACATACATGGGATACAAGTCGACTTATAAGCGTTTAAGCCGAATGTACCTTGA
>NW_017165581.1:0-220 GCF_001652005.2 Ceratina calcarata | reverse complement strand
ATCTGAAGGTCGTATGAGCCCTTAAATAAAAACAATGACAAAGCATTCAAATTTTAAGTTACCATCTTACAAAAGATATCAAAACCATAATATGACATTAAAAAGTGCCTGTGACTAAAAAAACACGTCAGACAATTTTATAAAGCTTACTTTTCAATAAATACCATTTTTTCTCAAAGTTTATGACTTAAAATATTGAACATAGCTTTTTATCATATTT
>NW_017165580.1:0-220 GCF_001652005.2 Ceratina calcarata | reverse complement strand
GGTCCCGTGCAGGTCGGCTCCGGCTACTCGCCTTCGCCATTACGCCCCATCACTTTAGTGCCGAGACACCGCCTGCTACCGTGGTCGGGGCCATATAATGTCCTTACAGGAAGGTACGCTAAAACCCCTCTATCCAATCTTAGTGTTGGAGGCCGCATCGTCACTTCGGCTCAAGAAGAGGCTGAGATTCTCGCCGATCAATTCGAACAGGTCTACACGG
>NW_017165579.1:0-220 GCF_001652005.2 Ceratina calcarata | reverse complement strand
ATTTCATATAGTCTATTAATAAGTACGATTGCTTTTACGCAGATGATTACGAAGAATGTTTAAAAAAATTGAAAGTTTTAAAAGAAAAAAATCACGCGTATACTACCGATTGCGACGAGGAGGTGCCATTAAAAAGAAAAGAGCAAATAAAACTAGAGTTAAAAGAAAAAACGTCAAAAAGCGGAGCAGTAAAAAGAATATTAAAGAATGTACAATATAT
>NW_017165578.1:0-220 GCF_001652005.2 Ceratina calcarata | reverse complement strand
GCGAATGAAGTTATCGGCGATATCCCAATTCTCTGGGGATTCCAGCATGAAACGTAATAGGGAAGTTAGAGAATCCATGCTGGAAGCGGAGCTGACACATTCACGTCGACTTAAAAGCCACGCTGGGCAGTAAAAAATTGTATGAATATTGTCATCTATTAAGGAATCGTAGTGGTGACATGCTGGAGTCGGCTCTTTTTTGATACGGAATAAGAATTTT
>NW_017165577.1:0-220 GCF_001652005.2 Ceratina calcarata | reverse complement strand
GATACGTTACGCTTACGTTGATGATTATTAAACAGGTGTTCATTCTGCAAAATTACAACTATTGCGCTTTCTTACACTTGTTTTGATGTACGATTCTAGTTTTATCTTTTATTTTTAATTTTAAATTGTTATTCGGTAATACTCCCAAAATTCGATATGGACATATGTACTGATTGTCCAGTTTAGTAGTAGGTTCTTTCAACAAATAGACCCATTCGTC
>NW_017165576.1:0-220 GCF_001652005.2 Ceratina calcarata | reverse complement strand
TAGTGTTGGTAGACCTTTGCTCTTTACTGCATGTCTACCACAATTCCATATGATTGGCTCAAACATATTTATGTTTTGTTATCAAGTACATGTTTCTATAATAATAACGGTCGTGCATGTGGATAACAAGCGTGATTGAAGAATAGTACCTCGAAGAGCGAACGATTTCGAATCGAAATCTCTTGCTCCCGTACAGAGGGATATCCTCTGGGTAGATTCT
>NW_017165575.1:0-2044 GCF_001652005.2 Ceratina calcarata | reverse complement strand
CTATATGTATACATACATCATCTTACTATTACACGAAGAAAAAGCGTTTGTTTGTACGTTAGTAAGAAGTTGAAAAACGATTTAAGTATTCACACTGAAATTGGGGCAGTAGATTTCTTATATGCTTATACATACTACGGAATATTATAAGGTATATTTACCTATTTGTAAAGCGAACAACATTGTTATGAATAATTATCAGGTCGATAAACAGAGAAAACAGGTTTTTACCTTTTGTCAATATTTTCTTTAACGCGATGAGGTGTCCAAGATATTTTGGCTCCAAAATATTACATAATCAACTCATTAAAAATCAATTTGTAGATTTCTCAAAATTCACGACCCACTGGTGTAACACGCGCTCTTACATATTTCTCAATATTTTTCAAGTATGATGGATTATAGATTTAGTTTGCGTTCACAAAGATTACCAACACAAATACCTAAAGATCAATTTTTAATATTTAACCCATCAAGTAGGTGAAAAAGTGAAAAATCTATACTTGCAAAGGCCTTAATATCTTTCAAGTTCCATAACTTAGCGAATTGGTTTTTGTTCATGAAATATTTCTATTCGAGTCGTCTATTCGTCTATTAATTTTCGTTATATTACGGGCGATGCCGCGACGGGGATGCTAGTATATTAATAACTTATCAATGAGATGAATTAAATATCTTACAAACCAAAATATTATACAATCAAGAAACTGATTTGCATAAGTAAATTAAACTCGTATCCTTTGTCACAATCGAAATGGTCGAATTTCATGTTGGTATTCACAGGTGAGCAAGTTACGATTAGTCTAGTAAATGGGAGCGTGTCAGGTTCATATCGTGCTTCACAACCGGGAATTTGTAAACATTTGTCGCCAAGAGATTCGAAAATGCCGTGAATGTTTGGGAGCTTGCGATATTTTTAGAAAAGAATACCCCTTGTGAATGATTCGAAATTATTTTGATAATATAAAGTTACAATAAATAACAGAAATTAAGAATATACGAAGTTAGTAACAGTGGGCACGTTCATTCTTATAGAACGTAACGACAAAACTATTATTTTTAAAATTATTTACTGTGATCTCGATGTCACATCATTTATAAGAGTATTTAAATTAAATTGAAAATAGTTTCGCATAATGATAAAAATCCGTGGGATGAGGAAATGTTAAAAACAATTAGAACGCTTCGCGAAATTTCCAGCCGTTCTACGCAAACCCGTAACTTGTGCACGAGAATCCTCGTTCCAAATTCCCCGAATCGCGGACTTAATTCCGCGAAGATTTACGCTAGACCGTTCGTCAGTATGCGATGCAACGGGCACGAAGCCAACGCGACAAGTTTCACACGAGCGAGAGTCACCGTTATGGTGGCTATATTTTTTTTTGGGACGGTAACATTTTAAACAGTATTATGTGTCTACTGTATATTTATCTCCATAGTGTTCAGTTTATTGCATCAGTTGACAAAACGAGACCAAACGGTCATTTGACAGAAAGAATAAATTTAGAGTGCAGATCAATGAAATAGGACTGTCCTCTTAAATCAGGCATGTCAAACTCGTTAATCACCGAGGGCCATATTATACATATATTAAATAAGTATTATATATTAAATTGCGGGCTGCAAAACAAAAAAAGTGGAAATAAAGATGAAGCCTAGCTTTTATTATAAACAAATCAATACATACAAAATAATAATACGCAGAACATAAACGTATTAAAAAATATATTTGTACGTAGGAAAGTTTCTTTTTTCAATTTAACATTATTTAAATAAAATAATATCTTTTTTTTTCATGAAGCTTGGCAACTTGGTTTTTCATTAACCGAATTTGGTTGAATTTGTTAAGCTGTAGTTATTTTTAAAATTACGTGCAATTGTTAATCTCGATTTTTCCGCAGTTTTATTATTTTTTAAAGTGCAAAATATTAATGTGGAATATGTGCTGCCGAACATAGATACAGTGTTGCCAAAAGTTAAATGAGCGTATTAGTTATCAACCTTGACGGGTCGCAGAACAGTTCCCGGCGGGACGCATACGGCC
>NW_017165574.1:0-220 GCF_001652005.2 Ceratina calcarata | reverse complement strand
ACTTGTCGAGCGCGCGTAGCCGAGCTTGACGCCTCGCTTCGACCGTCACTCCTGCTGAGACCCCGCCGCCCTGACGGGCTCGACGGACGCTGAAATAGACTTCAGCGTCCGCCTCCGCCAGGAGCTCGAACGGCGGGAATCGCGACAGGAATGTCGCCGCCTCAAAGGAGATAGTGCGGTATCCCCTTACGACTCTGATGGCCAGCCGGCGTTGGACTTT
>NW_017165573.1:0-220 GCF_001652005.2 Ceratina calcarata | reverse complement strand
TTGGAAATTTGAAATTCAGTGTAAAACTGATTCTGGGAGACAGACAAGTGTTAAAAGCACTCACAGAAGAAGAGGTAGATCCAATTCAGGATGCACGTGCCAAATCAGTCATAGTTCAGTGTTTGACTGATAAGTATATAGATATTCTTAGAAAAGCTACAACTGCTGCTGACATGCTTAAATTACTCGAAGATATGTTTGAAGAAAGAAAAAGTACAAT
>NW_017165572.1:0-220 GCF_001652005.2 Ceratina calcarata | reverse complement strand
TGAATTCTGCTTCAAAACACGTGAAGAAGACGTATTTCAACGGACACAATGCGAAAATCAAGCTGGAATGTGGAATTCTGAGGTACAATTGAGCATATATTTACAGTCACATTCTAGGTACCTTCGGCTTAGATGCATATAAGTCAATATATTGTTTACGTTGAGACACACCTTCTTCACGTGTATTGAAGCAGAATTCATGAGTTGTTCATACATGTGT
>NW_017165571.1:0-220 GCF_001652005.2 Ceratina calcarata | reverse complement strand
GTATTCTAATTCCCATGCATCTTTATTTTTATACTCGCCTGAAGATTGAATTTTCATTAATAATGTTTCTTTTTTCAAGTAACGACGAAAACCTTGACGAGATATGTTATACTGTAATTTTAACGAGACATAAGTTATGTTGCAGTAAAACGATGTATTTCAAGTTGTTATTTCTGTTATATTTTAATATAATAATAATAATTTATGCGAAAGTGAAGAA
>NW_017165570.1:0-220 GCF_001652005.2 Ceratina calcarata | reverse complement strand
TTTGCTCTGTTTTACCAATAACCAGGCAAAAATAGTGCAAAATATGGGTTCACGGTACCTAACACGCGGATCAGGCAGAGCTTGCCTGCTTGAGGTTGTATGAGCCCTTAAATAGAAACAATGACGAAATTTTGAAATTTTAATAGTTATTGGATACTACATTAATGAAACACTGGAAAATTTGAGAAATTTTGCGAGGCTATTAAAAAAATTATTACAT
>NW_017165569.1:0-220 GCF_001652005.2 Ceratina calcarata | reverse complement strand
GTACTGACTCCTTCGAGAGGTTCTCCCGTATTTTATTTTTATTTAATTTGTTTTATTGTTTTTAAATTTTCTGGTGTTAGTTCTTGTGGGTCTTTTCTTAGGCCAAAAGTCCTTCTCCCTACTTGTAATTGTTTTACATGGTGCGGATGTGTCCGATCTTTTCGAGGCTCCTTTACCTTTGGATTTTCATATCGGCGGTTTCTTTGTAAAGTTGTTTCGT
>NW_017165568.1:0-220 GCF_001652005.2 Ceratina calcarata | reverse complement strand
GGCTCCGATTCGCAGTACGTTGATCGACACTGTTAAAACTAGACGGCGGGCTTTTATGAAGAAGAGTAGAATTCTCCATTTTTTCTTCCCCGTTTTATGAGGAAAATACAAAGTGATACAAAGTTCGTGCAGGATCATGTTTTGTTGATTCGTAAGGGGTAGAAAGTCGCATACACCGTTATATTATAACCTTAATGAATATGAAGTTGACCACTTTCAG
>NW_017165567.1:0-220 GCF_001652005.2 Ceratina calcarata | reverse complement strand
GTATTTAACAACAGATAATTTGAATGGTAACAAATTGTATGTGTACCTTAGGATCTATTTTGTTACATGGAATGTAGCAACAAAATATCCAGATCAAGATTTATGTACATTACTGGATATTAATGAAACAAGAACACTCCCAGATTTTTACGTGGTTGGGTATGTAAATATATCATATTTTATGCGCTTGTTATATTATAAAAACTGATTAATTTTATAA
>NW_017165566.1:0-220 GCF_001652005.2 Ceratina calcarata | reverse complement strand
TTTAACCAAATTTCTGTACCTGAATCGATTCCGCAATTGATTGAAAGAGATGCCAAGTAAGTCTCTAATCTTATTGCTTAGTAAACTGCATAATAGGAGAGGTGAAATAGAGGCTTATAAATGTGTTACAGTGCAAGGTAAATTCAATAGAAGCAAGTTGAATCCAACCACTTGCTAGTTCTCTTTATCAAAATTAGTTTCATTTCGATAGGTATTCTTC
>NW_017165565.1:0-220 GCF_001652005.2 Ceratina calcarata | reverse complement strand
GATTTCCCATAAAAACACGTGTTCAATAATTGTTAGGGGATAGGTGGCTTCTAACCGGTCCGGATTCGAAATAACTGGACCCTGGATTTTTCACTTTTAGGACGTTTATTTTGAGCAAAGGACGGCAGGCCTGTGATCCGGAATTGCCGGAGAAGGTTTCGTCCTGGTTGTCGTCAGTCTCGTCGGCGCCGTCCGCTCTCGTCCTCGTGCTGTTCTCCCG
>NW_017165564.1:0-2044 GCF_001652005.2 Ceratina calcarata | reverse complement strand
CTAAATTTTAGGCGGTCACACTGGTGGCTCCTTAAAATGGCACTTCTTTCGACTTGAGATCGGTTCGAGTTAGTAAACGACACTAACCGGCGATATATCCAACATTCTGCTTGCAGCGACACCTACGTATATACACGTGTTTTACGACTTGACTCTCTCCGTGGGTCGAGAAAGCGCTCGGAACTCGTTATTTTGTTCAATTAAATACGTACGGTCACGTTTAAGTGCGAACCGCGCGGCGATAACGAGAAGAGAAATTCGTAAACTATGCATTATATTCCCGTGAAATTAATACCATTCCTACCTGTTCTTCGCGCTCACCCCAGGGCGTAAACTTAAGAAATGACACTGTGCGTTCGTTCCACGCTCCATTTGCCGCCGCTCTATAAAATGCAAATAGCGCAGGGGCAGTAAAACTTGCGATCGGTGCTACGATTCTCCTATGCCAAGTCGCAAATGGAACGTATGTCCCCCCCTCTACATATACGCTATGGATACGTCAGCCTATAGAAGAATCGTACGGAAAGTGAGTTTGGATTTTATTTATGTGCAGGTCTGGGCGAGGCTCGAGGAAGACACGAGGGTCCCCGGGCGCAGCGAGGGAGGAAATCGCGGCAGATCGCGTCCCGCGTAGCATTAGAAAGTAGATAGAAAATAGGTAAGATGCTAGTCTTCCCGGGCAGCGGCGCGACATCGACGAGGACGGCGAAGATGGGATCGATGTTCTCGCATCAACAGCAACTGCGTCTGCTCCTGTCGATCCTGGTGCTGTTGTCTCCTCGGCTGCCGGTGCGTTCGACGCCGGCCGACATAGTACAAAGGTTCCACGACCCGGAGGTCAAGCGTATGAACCATCTGGTCGTGGACAAAAACACCGGTCGGGTGTACGTGGGCGCGGTCAACCGGCTGTATCAGCTCTCGCCGGACCTGAGCCTCGTCGTGGAGGAAGTGACCGGTCCGAAAGGGCATTCTAACGAGTGCTCGATGATCGACTGTCCCCGCGAAACACCGACGCGACTCGTAGATAACGTGAACAAGGCGTTGGTGATCGATTACACGACCACCAGACTGATATCGTGCGGGAGCTTGTTCCAAGGTACCTGCACCGTGAGGAACCTCCATAACATCTCGGACGTGGTGCAAGAGGTGAAGGAAGCAGTGGTCGCGAACAACGCGACGGCCTCTACAGTGGCGTTCATAGCGCCCGGGCCACCTAACCCGCCTGTGTCTCAAGTGATGTACGTCGGCGTCACGTTCACCGGGAACTCGCCGTACCGATCGGAGGTGCCCGCGGTCAGCTCCAGATCGCTGGACAAGGACAAAATGTTGAACATCGCGGAAGCCGCCGTCACCACCGGAACGAGGATGTATATAAACTCGTTGTCGCGCGAGCGGTACCCCATCACCTACGTGTACGGGTTCAGCAGCGGCGGGTTCAGCTACTTCATGACCACCCAGATGAAGAGCACCGAGACTCAGGTGCACATATCGAAACTGGTGCGGGTCTGCCACGAGGATATGCATTACTACTCGTACACGGAGATACCGATCAACTGTACCAGCGACGGGACTTATTACAACCTGGTACAGGCCGCGTACGTCGGCAAGGCCGGCTCGGTCCTAGCCAGCGATTTAGGCATCACTGCCCAGGACGACGTGTTGTTCGCCGTCTTCGCCGAGAGCAACGGCACCAATACCGACGTACCCAAACCACATTCCGCGCTATGCGTCTATTCGCTGAAGGCCATCAGGAGAAAGTTCATGACCAATATACAGAAGTGCTTCAGCGGCGAGGGACACCGGGGACTGGAGTACATCTCACCGAGCCATCAGTGCATCTTAACGGTGAGTCATTTTTTATCTACTGTCTTTTCATCGTTGTGTTTAATTCAAGTTATGAAAGACTATAAAATTGCGCGAGCCCATAAAGTATTGCAGTTACATTGTATTTTGGTCATGAGAATAGTCTTCGTCTATTCCTGGTGCTTTTAGAAAATGCCCTCTCTCAGAAAAAGGAAGGAAACCAATGAAATTGATACACTTT
>NW_017165563.1:0-220 GCF_001652005.2 Ceratina calcarata | reverse complement strand
CCAGTTTTTTCCGCAATCGCGTCAACACGGAGAGAGCATAAATTAGGAAGTCTCCTAGCTCAAAGTCCGGATGCGATACTTTACGCGGAAAATGAACGACGATTCGACGTTCGCTGGACGACTCGAGTGCACTGTTTTGATTCCTTTATCGATACAGTTTTTGCCTTCCCAACAACGCCGAATCGCTAGGTCCAGCGATTCTAGAACGTTCCAGTATGAC
>NW_017165562.1:0-220 GCF_001652005.2 Ceratina calcarata | reverse complement strand
GGAAATATTACATCGGAATTTCCGACTTAACACTTCAAATAAGTATTTATATTATTCATTTGGAATTACTTTTTTTCAGAAATAATTTTCTCAATAATTTTATTTCTCTTTCTAACGTAAAAATAATTTAATTAATTGTATGTTTATTTATTACTATCGATAGTCAATTGATCACTAGTAGAAGAATAATTTCATGCAGTTTCGAACTCGTGTTGAGTAA
>NW_017165561.1:0-220 GCF_001652005.2 Ceratina calcarata | reverse complement strand
TTGGCTCTCGATATCATCGCGATTTTCATAGTGAAATTAAATATGAACAATAAAAATAAAGATTAAGCTAAGAGTTTCTCTAATGAGGAACTTGTTAAGGGAGGATTAACAATATTGCGCGGACGGGAAACGAGAGTTAGCAACATTCCAGTCCGTGTGAAAAAAACACTGTTAGTTTATGCATCCCCATGTAGCCGTGAGAAGAATTTTGGAAAAAAAA
>NW_017165560.1:0-220 GCF_001652005.2 Ceratina calcarata | reverse complement strand
GTTTCTAAAGTGCATAAACTTTTGGAATTGACTGTATAGCCAATACATCTTTAAGCAATAAAAACGATGTTACACATTTCCACGGTAAGAAGTACAGACAGATGGCAAACTGAAAATATTGAAAGCGCAATTTACGATACGAAATAATAAACATAATAATCTGCAAAACATATATAAAAATAAATAATCCAAAATTGTCTGTAACATATCGATCTTAATC
>NW_017165559.1:0-220 GCF_001652005.2 Ceratina calcarata | reverse complement strand
TGATCTGACTGCGTGGGTGTCCATGAGGATTTCCCCCCGTAAAAAAAAAAAAAAAAAGGGTATATAACTTAATAGTAGAAAATAGAGCCAAAAGCAGAATAATTATTGCTATAAGCATCGATATTAGCAATGCTTTTAACTCTATTCCTTGGAAAACAATAATAAGTGGTCTAATCAATAAGAATACACCTATTTATTTAATTAAAATAATCCAAGATTA
>NW_017165558.1:0-220 GCF_001652005.2 Ceratina calcarata | reverse complement strand
GGCCGAAGCGTCACGATTCGAGCCAACCTACCCGTGGCTGGGCATGGGCTCTACATGTGCTCTCATTGGTCAGTGTTTTGCGTCAATGATTAAAGAACCATGGCTCACTTTGCGCTGGTAAAACCAAAGGAAATTGTTACACTTGATTCACATTTAAAAAAATGGTTCTCTTCTCTGTTCATTTGCAAGCGTACCATGGATACCGAATCATATCACCGTA
>NW_017165557.1:0-220 GCF_001652005.2 Ceratina calcarata | reverse complement strand
TCGACATAGATGTCGCGGGACCAGGCCACCGTTTCAGATACCATGAGACGCCTCATCAGATTGGAATATCCCGATGAGACGCGCAGCCAGGACAAGAGGGGTTCGTTACCTGGGTCCCACGCCCCTAGGGAGCCGACGACGAACGCGTCGACACGGACGGTGTAACCCAGAGATGTTAGAGAGTCGGCGAGGGGCTGGTACTTGAGCACCTTCGCCACTC
>NW_017165556.1:0-220 GCF_001652005.2 Ceratina calcarata | reverse complement strand
TCCACGAGTTGCATGTGTGCAACAAAACGTATGTTACTTGAAAGAAATTTTTCTCTGAATTTTAAATAATATGAAATCAGTTTCGTTCTTCATGAAAAATGTCTATTAATTTTTACTAACAGTTTGAACCTCGTGATTATATGTATAATCCAATTTAACGGTATTTAATAACGTGGAAATTTATCAAGGGCGAATATTTTCGAAGAAACCTTCCGTAGCT
>NW_017165555.1:0-220 GCF_001652005.2 Ceratina calcarata | reverse complement strand
GTCTTATACATGTAGGAGTTGTACCTCTATTTAATAATGTTAAGTTATAGCGTCTCTTCCATGCTAATATCGCTTCGCCACGCTTATCTGTATTGTAGTTTCCCCATTCCTTAGCATGGGCATTGAAGTCGCCCCCTATGATTAATAAGTTATTGGCAGGTATCTTTTCAATCATTTTGCTAATGTTCTTTAAGAATCGTTCAAATTCACAGAAATTTCT
>NW_017165554.1:0-220 GCF_001652005.2 Ceratina calcarata | reverse complement strand
TCAAACACCCGTTCTCCCGGCCGAACCCCGTTAGGGCCACCTATCCCTAACAATATAAATAATTTATATTTATATATATATATATATGTATATAATAATAATATTATTTGAATTAAAATTTTATATTAAAATTAAATCTAAAATATATACTAATATTAAAAATATGTAAATAACGTCATAAAATAAGGAAAAAAAAAATATATCTATAATTTTTTCATAG
>NW_017165553.1:0-2045 GCF_001652005.2 Ceratina calcarata | reverse complement strand
AAAAATGTCCTCTAATCTTTTAAACATCGTGGCATACATTTTACTATTGATACTCTAATAATTTTGTTTACTGTATAATAATTTTGCTGTAAATGCATAAAATCCGCAATCTATAATTAATTGATTGAAACTAAATTGAAACAGCAGTAAGCCACCTTTATTTGATAGACCTTACTTGGACAGTCTGTATCTGGGAAAAATCAGTGGAATACATTTTCAAAGGATAGTTTCATACTTAGTGAATATCCATTAATCAGTGATGAAAATTTTGTTTTCGTTATGTAATCGTGTTAAGAATGAATTTTTTGTACGTAAACAATTCGTGAAAATTGTCTTTTTCTGTGGACTACCGCCTTAATCAAAACTGTAGAATTGTTCGTCCGAGTGAAATAAAAATCTGGTATACGTACGTATATGCATACATACGTGTCTATCCTCGTTTCAAGAGATGAAGAGCACTCGTGAAACACAAAAAGTTCAACGAGCCTGAAAGAGTCGTTCCGAGAATGATGAGGAACGTGAACTGGAAAAAAAGCGTAGATAGAAAGACGGCATATGAGAGTGAGAAAAAATTGAGGCAAGACATCCAGCGCGAGACACAAGAGAACCTTAAGAAAAATAATAGAAAGGCGGACGAAAGAAAGGCTAGTAATAATGGAAGAGAAAATGGGAGTAATGAATTTAAAAGAATCGTAATGATTACTTTAGGAAATGATTTTCTTTCTTCATCAATGAATTATTAAATAATAAAGTAGCGTGTGACACTAGCGTGTATATAGGAATTTTACATTTTATTTTATGTTATGTTCTTTCAGATTTTTTTCAAATAAATATTTTTCCTATTATGATTATTAAACAGATATGTTTTCTATAATCAATCTTAAAACGACATCATTGACAAAATAATGATTAATATAGAACTGTCAAAAATAGTGAATTTATAGAAGAATTATATTTATATCAAACATAAAAAATTTGTACCGTATTCAGAAATACAATACAGACTATTAAAGGACGAGTGCATATTGCAAACGATAAAAGAAACGTTTTCTGAAATTGATACCATAAATGTTTTACTTTACACAAAAATTTGCAGTCTAATTTCATTGAAGAATACAATGCCTTTATAAAAATTTCATTGCATAATACCTGAAAAATGTTGCAACTATGATAACAGGTACAGCTAGCCTAATACATCTATAAAACATGTACATCGACTTCAGTCCGATACGTTACTTGGCGCAATCAAAGTTGTTTCACACACTTATGGTTGCATGACGGAAACAATAGCTCCCGCCACATACTTAATGAAGTATGTATGCAATCGCTTTTATCGGGCAGCTGAAAAATATTCCTGACAGAATGTTCGAGGTAAACGCGTTTCACCACTGCCGCGCACACTTTTTCTTCTGTTCCGAAAAACTAAAAGCTCTTTGTGTCCCGTGGCTGCGAGTTTTTAACGCCGTTCGTTTTACGAGAGTATCACGTGACACACTGTTCTAGTTTCGAGCGAATGCATACAAATGACTGATTTCTCATGGCGCTTGTATATTTCGGGCACAAGTTTCCTAGGCTGGTTTTATACAAAAATACACATTTATTTAGGACTAGTGGCATTTATTTAAACAAGTCGCTCTTTTTATGTTGCAGGTTGGACGACGAGAAGTTGGACCTGATCAATGTAAGTAAATGATACACTTAAGTGCTTTTTTCGGTATCCTAATTCTGTGAAAATGACTCGTTTATATTCGACTGGTTTTCTCTAGAATAATTGTTCTTATTTTTAAATCTCTCCCAATTAGTGCCCCTTTACGGATTAAATATTCAATCATCTATTTCTAAATTAATTTGAATTGATCCTTTAAGCTCTCGTTTTTAATAAAACAATTTCACATGGCAACAAATTGACATTTTTATATTGAATTTTTCTTCAGGACTTATTTATGTTAAATATAAAGGTACATTTTTTGGGACAGATTCACAAATAGGAACAGTTTCTCCATGTGTTAGAATTATAAAAAAAAATTAAAACGCCGCTGTTCACC
>NW_017165552.1:0-220 GCF_001652005.2 Ceratina calcarata | reverse complement strand
CTGTTACCAAAATTATTATTCACAACGATCGATTTGTAATAATTACAGCCTGAGAGGCTTGCCTTTTGGCATCATTATTACAAATCGAGAATCGTATGCAAGGAAAACGAACGTCAAGGACTGGAAGCACTCGAGCCGATATATATTTACAAGGAGACACGCGTACAAAGGACCGTACGACGGAGAACTTGGTTTACATTAAGACAGAAAGTTAACAGAG
>NW_017165551.1:0-220 GCF_001652005.2 Ceratina calcarata | reverse complement strand
GCGTTCAAGCCAGGAAATTAAAGACAGTCGTAAAATATGGCTTGATGTTCGATTATAATTCTTTATATATTTAGTTATTAATAAATAGTCGAAAATTGGCAAATATCTGTCAGCTTATTGAATTTCCAGAATACTTTGATGGGAACGTATTCTAAGTTCTTCGTCTCTTTAGATGCAACGTTAGTTCAAGTATGAGTCGTGGTTCATTAAATCCTGTGGT
>NW_017165550.1:0-220 GCF_001652005.2 Ceratina calcarata | reverse complement strand
TGAATGTCTACTTCCATTCGCCTTAATATTTAAGTTCAAACTATTGCTTCCACTTCAAAAAGTGAGATAAAATTTTTCACTGAAAATTCGCTGCCTGCTGGTTTTGCGTAATTTTACAAAAAAAACGCAAAACAAGGAAGATGTACAATGTTATCACTCAGAGCGATTCTCGACAGGACGCCTCCGAAGGCGCCCACTTCATGGCTAAACGTGTACGAAT
>NW_017165549.1:0-220 GCF_001652005.2 Ceratina calcarata | reverse complement strand
TTAACATTTATTTTCTTCTTACTCTTCTTTTCTATTATTTTCTTTTCTTTTCTTTCATATTATTTATATAAATCAAGGGGCATGCTAGCGGACTGAATATAATTACAGAAAAATCCCTGTCTACTTTATTATACAAGGAACAGTCATTACTTTACATTGTCTGAACTAATCGACAGTAATTCTTTCTTATACATTGTCTGCGCTAAACGACAGTAATTGT
>NW_017165548.1:0-220 GCF_001652005.2 Ceratina calcarata | reverse complement strand
ATTAATAAAGAAACAAAGAAATTAACGATTCCTCTGCTCAAAACATATACGAAAACTTATTTTACGATCATATGTGTTTAACCGTGCAACGGACAAGCAACTACCAACAAACCGAAAACCAACACGAAACAATACCATACACATAGACACGATACAATTACAATTATTTGTTTATCCATCCCGTCGAATATATATACCAATGTCATCGTCGACAAGTACA
>NW_017165547.1:0-220 GCF_001652005.2 Ceratina calcarata | reverse complement strand
GGTCTCGTCGATGACGGTGGTAAGGAACTGTGATTGATGTGGAGGTATTGGAGAATGAGTACTGACATGATAACGAAACTTTTAATTATTGTAGATGATAAGTTAATGAATTTTTATTAATTGAAGATGAGAGAGAGGAATTCGTGGGAAGTGGGAAAGATAGAGAAGCTGCTCGAGATATTTGTTCAATGAAATGGATCAAACATCTGATTGATCTGAT
>NW_017165546.1:0-220 GCF_001652005.2 Ceratina calcarata | reverse complement strand
TTTGACTTTTGTATATTGCTGAGCCCGGTATGTGAATAGCTCATCGTTTTAAAAAGCGTCTTTGAAAGCGATCCGTTTTTCTAGACGGCCGTCGAATTTTGATAAGTCGATTTTGGCAAATGAACTCCGATCGCGGACGGATTTATCGATAGTGCTGGAAATTCGTTCGTATTTCGAAAGCCCGTTGATGGCCGATGCATTGCTGATCGTTCGAATTGTT
>NW_017165545.1:0-220 GCF_001652005.2 Ceratina calcarata | reverse complement strand
GTCACTTTCTAGGTACCTTCGGCTGAGATGGTTATAAGTCGACTTGTATACTACACATGTAGGAACAACGCATGAATTCTGCTTCAAAACACGTGAAGAAGATGGATTTCAACGGAATCAACCCGAAAATCAACCTGGAAAGTGGAATTCTGTTGTATATTTGATGATATATTTACAGACACTTTCTAGGTTCCTTCGGCTGAGATGCATGTAAGTCGAC
>NW_017165544.1:0-220 GCF_001652005.2 Ceratina calcarata | reverse complement strand
GTTGGCGTGGGATAGCCTGAGCGATCGGTACAACAGCCCAAGAGCACTCATCCAGGCCCAACTGGAGAAATGGTCAAAATCCACAATAGAAATCGCACGGACATCTATAGAAATGAACCAGATGCTGGACGCCTCATCGGAAGTTACGAAGACACTCAACTCAATGGGAGTCACCAACATCTGGGACTGCTTCTTGGTGCATAGCACCACGAAGAGGCTG
>NW_017165543.1:0-220 GCF_001652005.2 Ceratina calcarata | reverse complement strand
TGGAATACCCTGTATATCACTATTGTTCGAAAATGTAAAATATCCAATTTCATCGATTGGTGCCGCTAAATTCTCTAAATATAGATATTTCGGTTGTTGTAATGATTTCGAGTACACACACACATTCTCAAAACGCACACCATGCGGACTTTCAAGCAAGCTTAACAGAACATTAGTCTTTCCACAATTTGATGGGCCACAAATGATGCAACGTATAGTA
>NW_017165542.1:0-2046 GCF_001652005.2 Ceratina calcarata | reverse complement strand
AGTCCTGGACCTTTGCTCTCGTTTGCAGTTGTACCAGCTATGCTCTTTACTTTCGCCGTTGCTTTTGCTTTCGCTGTTGGTTTAGCTTTTGCTTTTGCCGTACTAACAAAGGAATACAAATTATTAAAACATCAAATAATGATATAAAATATATTATTTGTAAAATATATTTTCTTTTACCTTGTCCCTGTTTTTTTAAATTTTTTATTTGCACTTTGGTAATTACTTTTAGCCTTGCGCTTCTTACCAGCGACTGATTTGTATTTATTAGTGGAAGTAGAAACGCTAGACCACGTATCGTCTTCATCTTCTTCGTTATCAATAGCTTCGTGTTCATCAGCCATCAAAGCTATTAAAAACAATAAACATTCATTGAAATAATCTTCACAATAAGAAAATATAGAATGCAATAATCATTTACCATGTTTTTCTGCGGCATACTTTTGCGTTATGTCGAGCAATGCTTTACCATATTTCTCAAAATTTGCTTTAGTTACATGCGGGATCTTTAACATAGCTTCCGCACTGTCCGGAAGACTTTGACTCATGGCTCTAACTGCTATCATATTCATAACTGAAGATGCTGAAATATCCAGTGCTCCAGCGATTCCTTTTATTATTTCCATTAATTCTTTGTAGCATTTTTCTTGTAATTCTAAGAGTGCGCCATTTATCGCCTGTGGAACTGCAGTTACTGTTGCTACGGCAGTAGTAGTATTAGATGATCTCATAGGAATTATCACCTAATTTGAAAGATATTACTAATTAATAGTTCAAATTGAAGTTCAATTCTTAATTTATTATTTCTACCTTAGTGTCTTTCTTAGTCATGAGTTCAGCAGCATTTTGCCCAATTTTTACGTAGACACAAACAAAGTCATTTACAGTTATATGCATATTCTCTTGCAAATATTCTTTGAGCACCATGTAATGTAACAGACGTTCAATATCACCTCTATTCCATGACCTACCACGACCATACAAAGGATGCTTAGTAAGGCCTATGCAAATAATTATATATATATATAATCAAATGAATATAGATATGATAAGAGAAAAATTCAAATTTCATACCTGCTTCTCTCAGTTTCTTGAGATCACACCCTTTAAATATATCTGTAAGCATCACCATCGTAAGATTGCAACTTCTGGATTGAACAATATCCCGCACAGCTTTCGTTATTTGTTTTGCATCTTCTGTTGCATCAAACATATTAAAATCATCCTAAACATAATTCATATTAACTTCCTATACAATTTGAGTAAAAAAATAGAATGTTTGCATTTCTAATTTACATACTTTACATCTGCAGTTATCGCAGGATGTTGCTTTGTTTGCCACACACTGCTGTCGGTCATATATCTCCCCGAAATAATTCAATTGCAATTGTCTACGACAGTCTGTCTTATTTTCACAAAACGATACCATTTTAAACAAATTGTCCATATGAGTTCTCAACACATTGGGATTAGGATTGTCTTGTTCCACCATTTTTCGAATCCTATATACATCCGCGTAATTATAAAACAAAATACAGTCTGCATTCGCACCATCGCGGCCAGCGCGTCCACTCTCTTGATAATAACCTTCTATAGACTTAGGAAGCACTGCGTGTATAACGAAACGCACATTCGGTTTGTCAATACCCATCCCAAATGCTATCGTCGCGCACACAACTTGAATCTAAAATTCATATTTATTTATATAATTATTAAAGAATAAGCTGGCACGGAAATATATATGATAATGATAAATTAATTATTAAAACAATTTATATCATGCAATTTAAAAATAAATAAATAAATAAAAGTATTGAATCTAAAACATACTTCTTCTGAAATCCATCGGCCTTGAATTTCACTTCTTTTATTATCTGCATGGCCAGCATGGTAACTTAATGCTTTAATTCCGTTTTCTTTCATCTGTGCCGCAAAGGTGTCACACTCTTTACGCGACAGACAATAGACAATACCTGATTCTTTCTTGTACTTTGTTTTTATCAAAGCTATCACTTCATCCGAACAATTTTTACCTTTCTTCGCAAT
>NW_017165541.1:0-220 GCF_001652005.2 Ceratina calcarata | reverse complement strand
TTCCATTTGAATAACAATTAAATATATTAATTGTTATTAATTTCCTTGAATTGTTGTTCATGTAGTTTATTATTCGTCATTTTCTTAAAACGCTGATGTAATTTTAAATATTTTCCTTAGCGAGAAAGTTGTCCGAGGCGTGGTTGAGGAGTTATTAACAAAAACTCCTGTCCAATCAGAGCGCTCGGTTGACGCGATCTACGAATCGGGAGCGTTGACT
>NW_017165540.1:0-220 GCF_001652005.2 Ceratina calcarata | reverse complement strand
ATTTTATTCGGATTTTATAGATTCGGTTTAATCTCGCATCAAATGCTCGATGTATATTTTAGAAGAATTTAATCTACGAAAATATTACAGTATCCCTAATTTTTATTCATTTAAGTTACTTAGATTTTTAAAAACGTATTCGATTCTGTACTTTAGTTTTGTTATATAGTAACACAATTTGTAACGTTCACTTTACGTTATACTTATTCTGATATCATTG
>NW_017165539.1:0-220 GCF_001652005.2 Ceratina calcarata | reverse complement strand
TAACAGCGTATCAATTTCACTTACAGGCGAGCCTATAGCATCTGTACTCTATCTTTAATATCTCTATGGAGCACTCTCATTTCCTCTCTGTATATAATATAGTTATGGCCATATATGGAATATACGTATACACGCACATATGCCATCTTTCACACATTCACACATTTTAGTTCATACAACAAGTGTAGGAGGCGCTAGAAACTGTGCTTCAACTCGCTAT
>NW_017165538.1:0-220 GCF_001652005.2 Ceratina calcarata | reverse complement strand
TATTTGCCGGGCGTCCGTGGAGAGTCTCCGCGAAGGCAATTTATTCTTAGAGTCTGAATAGGAGTCGGTCATTTAATTTCGTGCCGATCGAGTCGGTTCTACATTGTGTCGGGATGATCCTTCGAAGGTCGAATCGTTCGTATAATTGCCAGGGCCTCTCTTTTTCTCTCTTTTTTTCTCCCGTCGAGGAGACTCAACGTTCGCTTCCTTTTGACTTCTC
>NW_017165537.1:0-220 GCF_001652005.2 Ceratina calcarata | reverse complement strand
GCTTGTGTAAATGGAAAACAAGCACGATTACCATTTAGAAAAGCTAAAGATAAAAGTCATGTAAGACATAGTCATGTAAAAAATAAAAAAGTGTTGAATATAATTTTTTTACATAGAAATCTAGATTTATATTTTTGTCGTAGGTAGACTTGCAGAGATATTAAGTAAACTCTTGGTGATCTCACATTACCTGCTCATTGTTAAAATATTTTTAAACAAT
>NW_017165536.1:0-220 GCF_001652005.2 Ceratina calcarata | reverse complement strand
GGCCGAAGCGTCACGATTCGAGCCAACCTACCCGTGGCTGGGCATGGGCTCTACACGTGCTCTCATTGGTCAGTATTTTGCGTCAATGATTAAAGAACCATGGCTCACTTTGCGCTGGTAAAACCAAAGGAAATTGTTACACTTGATTCACATTTAAAAAAATGATTCTCTTCTCTGTTCATTTGCAAGCGTACCATGGATACCGAATCATATCACCGTA
>NW_017165535.1:0-220 GCF_001652005.2 Ceratina calcarata | reverse complement strand
GAGACCCGGGGCCGACCGACGGACGGACGGACGGTCGGACACACGAGCTTGGAACAGGAGCGCCTCTCTCGGGAAACTACGGCCGGCACGCCGACGAGACAGGCACCAGTCGGTGTATACATTTAGCACATTGTAACCCTGAAACGAACCAACCGATACGCCGACCAGGCATCGTACGCCCCTAGCCCGCCTGTAAAACCCCGCCACCGGAAACCCAGAG
>NW_017165534.1:0-220 GCF_001652005.2 Ceratina calcarata | reverse complement strand
GTATATTTATTTATTCTAGCTTTATCGACCTGAGAACAGGTTTACATTTTTCTATTCTTTTTCTTATTCATCCTCCATTCATGTTCTCATACATTTATAACACTCTCTTCTCCATAGTCCCTACCATTCTCTGTAAACTTTACTTAATTTTAATAAACCATAGCTAAATTAAACTATCTCAACCTAAAACATTCGTAAAACTAACTACACACTAATTATT
>NW_017165533.1:0-220 GCF_001652005.2 Ceratina calcarata | reverse complement strand
GGATGCTGGCAAAATAGGGCGATAAATATCCAGAGGCTATGAAAATGGGTGCAAGACTAAAAAGAATTGCTAGCCTTCTACAATTTTCCGGCGACACACTGGGCGCCAATAAAAACGATAAATCTGATCAAGTCAGCATTTACCATAGCGCCGCTTCGCAGAAAACGGCTAAGAATTGTAGCTCGAGGGTGACGACGCTGGCGATGGTGTTAAAGCTACT
>NW_017165532.1:0-220 GCF_001652005.2 Ceratina calcarata | reverse complement strand
TCGGCGGCGCACCTAACCCGCCGACTCGGGTTACGCGCGTTATAACCTTTATTTACTCATTCGGAATTATCAATGTTTTGCTGACTTAACATATATGCCTTATAATCTTGAATGTACCTTATTAACAATTCATTCGGAAATTCATTATGATCATTAATGTGGTATTAGTATCTATTGTTAAAGTAAGGTAGGGTTAATCGTGTTTCTACTTTATCCGTAA
>NW_017165531.1:3397-4283 GCF_001652005.2 Ceratina calcarata | reverse complement strand
CTATGGAGTTAAAGATACTCATATATAATCGTCTCACTTCTGTCCGGGGACCTCCTACGTTTGGGAGAATTCCTCGGAGCGCATTCATCATGCCCAGGAGCTTTGACATGACATTTTCGGCATGGTCTTCGAATTTCCATCTCGAGTCGATGATAATACCTAAATACTTAAAGTTCGGTCGTGTTTCTATTTGGTCCTGACCAATCCTTATCGTTTTCACTAGCGATCGACGACGTACATCGGCCACAAAACAGGTAGCCAGTGTCTTCTTTGTGGCAACCTTGAGCCCAGTTGAGCCAATCCTTCGCAGTACCTTCGCGACCGCGATTTCTGCTCTATTAATGGCCCTCTCTATCGTTCTGCCTCCTGCAACGATGATCGTATCATCAGCATACCCTGTTATTTGTGTTTTCGGTGGCATGGGCGTTTTCAGAACTCTGTTGTACCCGACGTTCCATAACGGAGCTGCAAGAGTCGATCCTTGAGGAACTCCACATAATATGCTCCTTTCCTGAACTTTGGCCTCCGCGTTAATGTACATAATTGTTCTGTTCGACAGGTAGGCTGTCACCATCTCCTTCAGATAGTCCGGAAATTTCAGCTCCTCCATAGCGTCTAATATCGAGCACCATGGAAGAGAGTTAAAGGCGTTAGCTATGTCAAGGCTGATGGCGACAGCTGCTCCATTCTCCTGTACATATGTTTGGATCTGGCTCTTTACTCTGCTGATCGCATCAACGGTGCTCATCCCTTTTCTAAAACCAAATTGCCACGGGGCAATACCCTCGGTGAGTCTATCTAAATGAGATTCTATTCTTCCAGCTATTATTCTCTCTAGCAGTTTACCCGTTTCGTCGAGCAGGCATATGGGCCGGAACGCTGAGGG
>NW_017165531.1:0-3168 GCF_001652005.2 Ceratina calcarata | reverse complement strand
AGCGTTTCCGTTATCTCGTCCACCCTCCACGAGCGGATGAGTACCCTGGCTGCCTGGTTTGCCCACGTGGTATCCACAATGGAGGAGCCCTGCGGCCTGATACAAGTAGGACAGGATCCGCGATTTAGGATGGAGAGGCCCACCTCTCGCGCCCATCTGTTCATCAACTCCCCCCTTCTACACGTCTTCTTGCTACCCCATGCCGTCGAGTGGGCGTTGAAATCTCCTCCAACTATTAAAGGTGTACTATGTGGAATTTTTATCATCTCATTTCTTATTCTTCTCAGGAATGACCTGAATCCACCGAGTTGTTTATTCGGGGAGAAATAGCAGCCTATAATAACCAAAGTGCCACAATCAACTACTACAAAGCCTGCATCTCTTTTAATTAGAGTGAATTTAGGCGTGGAGGTGAAATGGCGACAAATCGCTACGTCTTTTCTCTCGTCCATAAAGCCGTTTATCTGCTGCGCCTTATATGGCTCCGCTACGATAACAAGAGCGAACGCATTTGCCTGAGAATATGCCTCCAATGCTGCGTTGGCAGCATATGCATGATTAATGTTACATTGCAGTATCTTTAGGGCCATTATAATTATTATTTTTTTCCTTTTTCAGGTTCCCGGTAGGAGGTGCCTCCGGACTTCCCATCACCATCTAGCATCATCGTAGCTGATTCGTCTTCTAAGGTAAGTACACTGGTTTTTTCAGGTTCCGACGGGTATCTGCTGCTCTCCGTGGCCGTCGTCAAGTTATCATCCGAGGTAAGTATATCATTCTTCTTTTTTTCAGGTTTTGCTCGATTCGTAGTCACACTGTTTATCCTCCTCAAAGGCCTAACCGCTGAGCATGACTGACTACCCATTCGGTGGTTGGCCGATCTATTGGCGTCCTCGCACAGGCGACATTTCGCTATTGTGGCTGTACATTCTTTAATTACATGATCTTTTTCACCGCACTTAAAGCACCAGGTAGACCTATCGGTCCCACTCGTGCATTTGTCCCTTGTATGGCCAAAGTTCCAGCACTTGAAGCATTGCAAGGGTCTTTGCTCCACCGCTTGGATTTTGGCGTCTGACCACCCTACACGTAATCTACCTAACTTCAGCAGCTCGTGCGCAGTACACTCCGCGCATTTAATCCATACCATACCCACCCCAAGTCTATTTCTCTTGATCTCACCGATTTTCAGGTCGTCGTTGTCCCCTGATTTGCTCTCGATTGCCTCTTTAATGTCCTTCGGCGTCACCGAAAGGTCGAAGCCAGATAGAATGACCTCGCGGGTACGCCTAGGGCATGATACCTTCACCTTCTGGTTTTCTAGAAGGGATCGTAACCTTCCTGCCAGCGCCAGAGCTTTTTCAGACTGTCCTCTGCCAGGAATTTCCAAGAGAAGCCCTCCAGACATGGAAGTTCTAGGACGCACGCCCATGATGCCTAATTCAGTCAAGTTAATTTCACTCCTCGCTTCACGCATGATTTGTGCGAAGTCCATACTGCATCCATCTTCCCGAATCAGGTGAACGACCGCAGAATCTTTCACCTTCTTGATCTTCTTCTCACGGACGTCTTTGTCTAAATCATCCGCCTTGCTTGGTATAGCTTTGCGTGCTAAGTTCGGAGTCATCTCTTCTTTCTCCGATGGTACAAGAGTAGCTTTCTTCCGCCTACCTATTTTCATCCACGGTGCAGGATTAGCATTCGCAGGACCGTTTAGGTTATCTTCTCGTTGCGGACCCTCCTTGACCGTCAATTTTTCCGGCTTCCTACTGCTTTCGCTCGCTATCCGTTGGTCCTCTGGACGCTTGATTGATTCCGCGATTAAAGATATCATTTCCATCCTAAAGGCCGTAAATCTTTTCTCTATTGATTCGTTGAGGATCTTGCCTAAATTGGCAATCTCCTCCGAGATTGTACGTGTGGGTGGGCTCTTTTTGGCCCTTTGTTTCTCCTTTTCCATATCGGATAATTTATCTTCAAGGTTTTTAATGTAGCTTCTTAACTTTTCATTTTCTTTTTTCAGAGGCGTCATCCCTTTTTGCGTGGAAGCCGACGCTCGCGCCGCGAGTTCAGCACAAGCTGTCCGCATCGTGTCCTCGGCTACCTTCAACGCTTTCTGGTAAGTACCTTTCAGATTTGATGACGTAATCCTTACTCTCTCTATTTCGTCCACACATTCCATGACGACGCTGGCAATGGCAGGCGTGGACTGTGCCTCAAGATCATCTAAATCTTTCACCTTTTCATTGTCTGAAAGGGATTCCACTTCCGAGTCTTCGGTTAGTTTCATCTGTCTCTTCTTCTTCCGTGTTTGTTTTCCGCCAGATAGAGAGGACTTTTTCTCGTTAAGTTCACTCTTGCCGGATGATCCCAAAGTGTTATCACCATTTCTCTTCCTCTTAGATCCCGTCACATCGTCCATCGCTTTAGGCGTGATCGCTACCGGGGTACTAAATACGGTTTTATCAAAAACTGCGACACCAAGACTCGCTCTCGAGTTTGCAGGCGGACTGCGTCCAAGAGAGTGTCTTGGCGTATGAGCGAACTCGTAGTGATCTTCCACCGCACTCAGACGTTGAGAATCACTATCATCCTTCCCTGAGCTATCGTCGACTCTCGATAGAAGCACCGATAAACTTTTTTTTGTGGGGTTATTTTGTTTAGCCATACTTTAGGTTCGATGACGCATCCTGCATAGGGGAGCGGGCTGGGGAGAGAGGGGGTACACCCGCAGTGGATAACCTCCTGCATCCCGGTACTCCGGAAACCTCGCTCCAACATTTAACCCCCCTCGGATTCCAGACAGGGGAGCACTCGCTCGGAGCGGTGGGGGCTCCGACACCCCCACTCAACATGCAGTTCCTGGCCAGGGACATCGAAGTGGTCATTTCCGGGCCTGGACGACACCCAGCGCCTCAGCAGAGATTCCTCACATCAGCCCAGAAAAATGCAGAGTGGGAACAACCCTGCACATTCCGGGACACTCCCAGCGCCGATGCCGCCCAGACCAGCCCATACAACACGCACACCATTCATACCAAAGACACCACAGATACAAACACTCATGGAACAGGAAGGAGAAAGGGATAGGATCAGGTACGCTGCTTAAGAAGCAGGTAAGTAGCCTACGAGGTAAGTATATGCACCTTACGTGCACTAATAACAGTG
>NW_017165530.1:0-220 GCF_001652005.2 Ceratina calcarata | reverse complement strand
AATTCGATACCCTGGGCTACAATTATTGACGCAATGATCAAAAAGCAATTTCCAAAGTACCTAATAAATATTATCGGTTCATATTTAAGTAATCGAACGATTGTATATATAGATTCAAAAGGTAAACGCAGAAGCAGTAAAATAGAAAGTGGTGTTCCTCAGGGCTCAACACTTGCCGCACCATTATGGAACATTGGGTTTGACGAAGTCCACAACAATG
>NW_017165528.1:0-220 GCF_001652005.2 Ceratina calcarata | reverse complement strand
TGATCGAAAACAAAATTTGCGCAATTGAAAAAGTAAAAGTCAGCGATATTATATTCTTCTATCGTTTATAAATGTAAGAAGAAACGATGTACTATTTACACTGATGGGGTTGCATTTAATGCTACAATAATCAGTATAATCATTTTCTGAAATTATGCAGTACTCATTGATGTTAATCCAGAACTTAATAGAAACAAATTTTAATTTGTCAATGTACATG
>NW_017165527.1:0-220 GCF_001652005.2 Ceratina calcarata | reverse complement strand
GAACATTATACGACGTCCGAGCACTACAAATTCCGTAACGAAAAAGATAGTTTATCATCAAGATATCGTCAATGAATTCCCGTAATGCCTCGATCAAGAAGAGGAGTTTATTGCGCGCTCGCCTGCAGACAGAAAACAAGGCGAGTGTTTCAATGCCCGAACGGGAACTCTCAATCTTCGACGATACATGTTCAAGAAACGCCCTCGCTTTGAATATTGA
>NW_017165526.1:0-220 GCF_001652005.2 Ceratina calcarata | reverse complement strand
TTGTTTCGGCGGAACGGGGCCGGTGCTTGGGGCTCGTGCCGCCGTTGGCCGCCCGCTTGCCTGCCTATCTTTCCTAGGGGGCCGTGTGTCTTGTGTTTTTCCGTGGCTGCGTGCCTGTTCGTTTCTTACGTGTCGTTCGTAGGGGTGCTTTCGCTCGGGGTTTCACGGGTTGTCGTGCGGGTCGGGGCTGGGCGTCTGTGTGATTTCCGGTTTCAGGTTT
>NW_017165525.1:0-220 GCF_001652005.2 Ceratina calcarata | reverse complement strand
ATTAAATCACTGCGATGGAGGTGGCACACAACTTCCGTTTCGTTCTATCTTATCTGTATTTTTTTCTCATTTTACTATCTTCTTTTTCCAGTCCATCATTAAGAAAATCATAGAGCACTGTTTTAAGGACTTCCCTTTTCTCCTGGTCTGATTTGTCCACGAATCCTTCCCCGATGAATTCATTAATTTTTCTCCGCTTAATAGCTTGTGCAGAATCTAT
>NW_017165524.1:0-220 GCF_001652005.2 Ceratina calcarata | reverse complement strand
CCGTCCACGTGTCCTCCTTTCGTTCGCGAGTCCAGCGGCGGCGACTGCTCCCTCGCTCTTGCCGCCGATTATTTCGATCGCTGTAAAAATACAAGTAATTCAATATGGGCTCACAACAATCTTAAGTGCCGCACGCTGAATCAACTCAGCAGCGTGCTTAGTGGACTGTATACAGGGTGTCCCAGAACTAGTGTAAGATATTGAAATGGGAGGTTCCTGA
>NW_017165523.1:0-220 GCF_001652005.2 Ceratina calcarata | reverse complement strand
TTAAGGATGTATAGGCTGTATACTTAAACAATGCTAGCATGTTCAATTTGTTATTATAGATTCCTATGACTATTAACAAACTACCTGCAAAATTTTAAATCAATTCACGAGTTTTTTGAGAAATTATAGTGACTTAAACTTTGCATGCACTTTTATGGTAATCAGCAGTAACCCAAAGAAAACTTTCTGGTATTTGGTGTACACGCGCGAAGTTGGAAGA
>NW_017165522.1:0-220 GCF_001652005.2 Ceratina calcarata | reverse complement strand
GGCCGCGAGCCAACGCTCCCGAGCCGGAGCTCGCGCCAGCTGAGCGCTCTTATTGATCGGGGTTTTTTATTAATAACTTCTTAACCATCCCTCGGACAACTTCTTCGCAAAGGAAAATGTTGTTTACGTCAGGAACCTCCCATTTCAATATCTTAACACAATGTTGGTCATTTCTCCTGATTCCTTTCCACACTAATTTACAAAGTTCTTTTGTAATTAC
>NW_017165521.1:0-220 GCF_001652005.2 Ceratina calcarata | reverse complement strand
AGACCCGCGAAAGCCACTATAGTGGCGCATCGTACTGAGAGATGACATCCGCGAACGTCTCTATAGTGAAGCGCCGTACAGGAAGATGACATTCGCCAAAGCCACTATAGTGGCGCATAGTGCCTAAGAAGTTAACCCACGACCGTCTTTAAGACGTAGTATACTACTACGTAACAAATAATAATATATTTGCTATTTGCAAATAGCAAGAAGCTTCGAG
>NW_017165520.1:0-2051 GCF_001652005.2 Ceratina calcarata | reverse complement strand
TGGTAATTGTATACGGCATTTAGAAAAATCTATCGTCGACTTTTCTATCCGCGGCGGAGTACCTATTAAAAGCAGACATTTTTTATTTTTAATTTATGAATAAAGTATAAGACAATTACCAGTTTTCAATCTTCCTATTCTAAATCCGATTCTTTCTAATGTATTGGCTAATCCGATGCTAGGTTCGTCACCGAGCCTGCCAGCAGGCCTCTTCTCTAAACCAATATTAATTTGTCCCTTTAAAAATGTACCCGTCGTTATGACGACCGCATCGCTGTATATTTTCGTTCCATCCTCTGCAATATAATTTTCATAAATGTAGTTTCTTCAAACATAATGATATGCATTTGATTCTAAATGACAATTACTAAGAATTATTCCATGGCATGTTGGAGAATCTCCTTGGATGATTAAATCTTCTACGGAAGATTCATATATTTGTAAACCGGGTGTATTGAACAATTCTTGTTGAAGATGTTTCTTGTATAAAACACGATCAATTTGAGCTCTGTAGCCCCATACGGCAGGTCCTTTGGATCTATTCAACATCGTATAATTAATGCCTGAGATATCACATATACGACAACAGACTCCATCCAAAGCATCTACTTCTCTCATGAGATTTCCCTTTCCAATTCCACCAAAAGATGGATTACACGACATTTCTCCTATAAAAATGAGATTGTTCATTTTACATTGTTTAGTATTAAAAGATGAATAGACTTTATACCTATTGTACTCTTTTTATGGGTGATAAGTAGCGTGTTTGCACCCATTCTAGCTGCAGCTGCACAAGCCTCTGTTCCAGCATGACCACCACCAATGACAACAACATCGAACTTGCACTCATGATTGTTCGATGAGAAATTTCTTATAAATTGTAAATATCTTTGTCTAAAATTTCTGCTTAATGCAGATAATTTCATATTTTTTAGATTCATTCTATTAGAGTATCCTAGGACAGAAAATGAAATATTTTATCAAAAGTCATTAAATTGTTTATTTTAATAATCGTGTATACATGACAGTTTCAATATACAAATACATGAAGATATATTAATGCTTATGATATAAAAAATTCATGAGCTTTTAACTTTATAAATAAGGAATTGTATCTCACTGCATCTCTAATTCTTGGTAGTATTAATTTATCGCACATAGTTTCTTTGTCTACAAAATCCATATCCATATATTTTAACTTATTCATAAACTCTATGACAAAATTATAACAATTCATTGAAAGTTCATTATAATTCTCAGACCTCCATTTAGAGTCTTTTAACATTGCTTTTAGTGTTTCATTCCAATGATTATCCCACGATGAAGGGATTATGCTTATTGCAATGCAACTCGTCCATCTAGAGCAATCATTAATGATTAGACCTTCTTTGTCATATTCAAAAACAATTCCTTGAGAATTTGATATTCCTATGTGCAAGTCATGGGCAATATCATAATTAGTTAAAAAATCTCCTCGAGATGGTCTTACAACTACAGCATTCGGTTCATGCATGGCATTAGCATATGGATATGGAATAACAAAAGGTTCTACTTCAAAATTCACAATAAGTAACTTGCAAAGAGGACATACATCTAGGATATTTTTACAAAATATACTTTTCGAACAGCAATGACGAAAACATAATATTCTGGTGTCAGAATCCATAATAAATGGGAATTGTAGGTTAGGATAGATATCCTTGAGGATAAGAATCAAAATACTTTCAAAAGTAACATCGCGTTGTTGATTTCGTATTTCGATTGATGCACGTGAACGCTATAAATGAAATACACTATGATAAATAAAGAAATCGTATGAATAATGAAACAAAAGTAACGATGAATTTTTAAAGAATTACCTGTACAAATTATGTATAATATTTGTATATAGTTTCACGCCAATTTCCTTATTTTATGATACGTTTTCATACTTTATCACGCGAAGTATTCAATTCTTCTCAACATAAATCTTACAGTAAATAATTGGACACCAAGTAAACGTTTACTGTACGATTTTGTGAAATGCATGCAGCTGTTGGCAAAAGCAGTTA
>NW_017165519.1:0-220 GCF_001652005.2 Ceratina calcarata | reverse complement strand
GATTATGCAACCGAATACTGAATACCTAGCCATAAATATTAGTAGCTCTGAATATTTCCTGCCTTCACAAGAATACATCCAAACTTGTAAGTCCCAAAGTAAGAAATTCGTATGTAACCCATCACTCCCAATCCTTAATTCAAAATTAACTCCCTCATGTGAAAGTAAGGTATTAACAAACCCTGGAACAATAAATTGGAAAACTTGCAATTTGAAGATA
>NW_017165518.1:0-220 GCF_001652005.2 Ceratina calcarata | reverse complement strand
TAATAGCCGTCGGGTTGCGAATATTTGCTGATGGCTCACGTTCAGATACCGTTGAGAGAGCTCGTTGCTCTTCAGAAATCGCGATTGGCGGAGATTGAGCTTACGGGTAGGCTTTTGAAAGAAAAGGCACGGGATGCTCTTAGTTTAAATATGGTTGCTTCGCGGGTCGTCGAGATTCTCGAGATTTGGACCAGCGTGCGTGCGACGCACGAACAGATCG
>NW_017165517.1:0-220 GCF_001652005.2 Ceratina calcarata | reverse complement strand
CTTATTTTACTTTAATTTAAAATTTTAACTGTAACGTTAATATTTATAAATTCATCATTAAAGTACCGTACTTGTATAGTTATTCTTGTTAATAACAAAAAAAGGATTTTATGCAAGATATACGAGTAAAATGCGACCTTACGTATCATAGAAAAAGTTTACTTTATACAGATTTTCGATGCGAAAAGTCATGCTTGACACACAATAACATAAAAAATAT
>NW_017165516.1:0-220 GCF_001652005.2 Ceratina calcarata | reverse complement strand
CTGGGGCAATCTCGTTGTGTGACGTGGTGTAAAGAGATCGTGATGAAAAAAGATAGACGATTGTGAGGGAAATTTACAATTTAAAAATTGATCGCCTGTGCGAGATGAAATCACGTATACTTCGTTGATTTAATGTGTAAAATTAATTGAATTATTATTTTAATAAAAGAACATCGAATCAAACTATCGCTTATTGTTAGATATTGGGGAGAGCATAAAC
>NW_017165515.1:0-220 GCF_001652005.2 Ceratina calcarata | reverse complement strand
AGCAAATCGGTAAAAAATGCAAAATCGGTACGCCAATCTTTGTCTTCGAAGATTTAAATTGGAAATTAAACCATTTGTCTGTTTTATTCTTTAAGAAATCTTGTATTTCCTCTTTTAAATTCCAAACCCGTTCAAATGCATATCCACAACTTAACCATCTTACTATCGTGTAGTAAAGAAGGTCAGAATAATCTGCGTCGACTTCAATCAGAAATTCTTG
>NW_017165514.1:0-220 GCF_001652005.2 Ceratina calcarata | reverse complement strand
TTAGAATTTCAGGATCTAATGCCTGATAAAGCGTTTCTTTGACCGCGAGGGCCACTATCACTCGCGATTCACGAATCACGCGTGACCTGCCTAAGGAGAGGTCAGACAGCTGCGGAAGGATTGATGCTTTTCTCAGGTTCTTCGTTCCGTTATCGTACGGCTGACTGGTGCACGTTATGAGTACGACTAACGGTCCGGTCCCTAATGAGAGAGGATCGTT
>NW_017165513.1:0-220 GCF_001652005.2 Ceratina calcarata | reverse complement strand
TTTGGTGTTACAGAGTTTCCCATCCCTACTTCCTTTCTAGGAGGGCCTGTACACTGGTATTAATGTATCAGAGAGGTGTAGAGTTGTGTTAGTGTCACAGAGTTTCCCATTGCCGATTTCTTCTAGGAGGGTCTGCACACTAGGATTAATTAGGAGCACAGAATATATTTGATTGAACGGAATTCCATATTTCCGTATGATAGTAATAACTTTTTTGTAT
>NW_017165512.1:0-220 GCF_001652005.2 Ceratina calcarata | reverse complement strand
ACCACGTTTTGGAAGGCCGGCTGAAGCTGATAAAGACACGATAAAGGCATTAGTTCATGCAAACCGGCGAATAACAACACGTGAGATCAGTGACAGGTTAAATTTATCAAATTCAAGAGTTTATGACCATTTGAAAGGCCTGGGTTTAACCTAACCTAGCGAGTGCTATGAACACAGAGTAAACGCTCTGAAGTCTTTGCTCTTAGCAAAAATGTATGCT
>NW_017165511.1:0-220 GCF_001652005.2 Ceratina calcarata | reverse complement strand
GGCAGATTGCTGTCATTCTGCTGTTAGGTCTGATGTCAGGCCTGGCGCAATTCTGTTGTCAGATCTGCAGGCCAGGCCTACCGGCAGGCTGGCTGCCTAATGCGACACAGCGACCGCGAGCCTGCCGGTAGATTCTGCGGAAGATGGCAGGGGCAGGATCTGTCGACCAGCGTTACCATATTTTTACCCAAGACGCTCGCTTCCCCTGTTTTTCGCCCGT
>NW_017165510.1:0-220 GCF_001652005.2 Ceratina calcarata | reverse complement strand
TCAGCTGATATTTAGTAATATGAGCGTCATAATATGGACGAAAAATTGTAGTTACATTGCCTCAATTTTTTTTTGCACAATTTTTGCCCACTTATCGATAAAACACAGCAAAAAACGTCAAAATTTTACTGAAGCCTGTTAAAAAAGTCACGTGACTACCCTAGCCCCTTACGAATTGAACTCTTTGAAATCATATTCAGTACAATTGTTATCTAACCTT
>NW_017165509.1:0-2051 GCF_001652005.2 Ceratina calcarata | reverse complement strand
GTCAATCAGAAATATTTATCATTACTATTATTATTATTGCTGTTGCTGTTTGTGTTGTTTTTGTTGTTTTTGTTTTTGTTTTTGTTTTTGTTTATGTTGTTTTTGTTTTTGTTTTTGTTGTTTTTGTTTGTGTTGTTTCTGTTGTTTTTGTTTTTGTTGTTTTTGTTTGTGTTGTTCTTGTTGTTTTTGTTTTTGTTGTTTTTGTTTGTGTTGTTTTTGTTTATGTTGTTTTTGTTTTTGTTGTTTTTGTTTTTGTTGGAAACTCTGTGTATTGTTTAAAATGGAGTAAGCCTAGGGATAAATCAGATTTGAGATGATATCGAGATTTGAACCGGGCTGGGTAATTACGTGTGGGTAAATCAGTGTCCAGTGAATGTTAATCTGAAGTGATTGTGGGACAAGCGAAAGGGATCGAGGGTGCTGCGGTAATTTTAGGCACCGCGTAATGCATACCAATGTGGGTCCCACAAACTCGTTTCTTCACGAGGAATATGAATACCTGGAGATGAGATTGATCGTACGAACGCAAATAACCACGACGATTTATCACACGTACTGTTGCAATTTTTTTATTTACCATAGCTTAATAATAATTACTATAGCTTAATAATAAAATAGCAACGTTGCAATTTTTGTAAGTTTTTTTTTTAATGTAAATATAAATAAATTAAAACGTTGCAGTTTAAATATTTTCGTAACGTATTTAATTAATTATGAGAATTTGTTTTAAAACGAGTCCGATGGACACGGAGTACGTTTAATAAACAATTTCCCAGTGCAAATGATATTATAACAGTGTTTCTTATTGAATTTAATTAAATCTCTCGGTTGAACAGTGAATTGAATTTTCCGCTTGACTAGGGAATGAATTTCCTGCCCGCACGGTGGCAAAGTTTATTTAATATTCTTCATTTCCATTTAAATGTGTCACGTAGGACGTACCTCTGAGCCGAGGCCCCAGATAGCTGCGATTGTGTTGCACGGAAGAGACGGCTGATTCGGCTGATAACAGACTCGGCCGGACGTCTTCGCCGCGGATTCCAATTGCGCCTGATCCCCGCGACACTCGAACAGAGTCATGTGATGCAGGTAATCCTGACTTCCGGGCTGTATTACCGGCTCGTACTGAAAAATCAAACCGGCCAACACGTGTTACATGCGAGACATTTACACCCACACTCAAAATTATTACAAGTGAATTTTGAAGCAAAATGAAAATTCTGATATGTCAATTTAAAAAATTATGTTTTTTGAAATAATTTTTGCAGAATTTTTTATATAATTATTATTAAATGATTTAAAATGAGATTTTAATGATATTAGGTATAGTGAATTGGACTTGTGAAGTGGAGTGTACAGGGTGACTGGTAAGAATCGTTAATTCATGGCATGCGCTAAAGCTGGCTGTCTTTTGATAAATCAGAGATCCTTTTAACGCGCCGACGACCGTCTTTGAAGCTGCGATCGACGAGAGGTGCGAAGAATTTCAACCACGTGTTCGCCTATTGACGAGGCTTATCCCAATGAACGATAGATTTTCGAATAGAACAGCCTGTCCTCGTTCGTTAAGAAAATGCAAGGTAATCGGATTTATATTATATTATAATTACATTCTGATTCATTAAAAAATTGTAGACTCAGTGGCACGTGATAAAAAAACAATTTTTTATAATTATATAATTATGTTCTTATATATAAATTTTTAGTCAAGGAGCAGATGTAAATGTGACACTCGTGAAACATGAGTTCTGTGGAAACTGAGATGCCTGCGTCTTGGGAATCTATTCCTAGAGGGCTTAATCAAGTTTAGATGCGTAAGGTACGAAGTAAGTAGGTTACTCTTGGTACATGCAAGCTAGCTCACCTTCACGACGTGGTGTTTGTGATCAATGTTTGGCATCTTTAGAACGTGGCACCAGAACGTGTCTTGTCCCTTGGTTAACCGAACCTGCAAAGTAATCCAAAGACCCATGGTTAAACATAACTTCTTCAGTTAACTATACCGAGATATTCAGGACTCAAAGTCCTCACATTATATCAATATTAATTAT
>NW_017165508.1:273635-274663 GCF_001652005.2 Ceratina calcarata | reverse complement strand
CATATATACTTGTAGCAATTTAACATAGAGAACTTGTTCCATTTTGCCCCAGTTATACAATAGCAACACATACAATTTGATATTGATTTACGATTTACTCAACACGCCAAACATTACAATCGCTAAGAGCATTAAAACGCGTGCATCAGACAGATACCAATCACCGTATGATAAAACGTAAGACTGCTCATGGTTACCCGCAATAAATCTTTCCGCATCGTGACCAGAAGCAATCGGTTAAGTCGTCGCGGGCAATTAAGAAGCAATTACGCGTCAGCTCGGCTGCACGCACATGTTCTACGCGATGTTTCGATGAGAACGTGAGTATAATCTGCATCAAATGATCGAAGCCGCATCGCGTGGCGCCGCTTGTCGTCGATGCAGTCAATCGTAATCGAAGTCCACAAATATATTATATTCGCAATAAAAAGTAATAACTAAACTGCAGATTATTATGAAAAATAAAACATTCATTATATCAGTTTAAAAAAATGTTTTAAATAAAAGAATAATAGATTAGATCAAATTAAAAAACAATATATGGAAAGGGAAGTGGTCAAGAATGGGACATTTAATTATAGGCATAAAAATAGTAACAACGAGAAATTGATAAGTTAACTGGTTTCTTAATGAACTTATACGAAATCATAAAGTTATATTTCGTCAGAAGGACATGTCTCGCTCATAGTATTCTCGATTATTTATAACGACGGAAAAAGTTTTCGAAAATTTTCTCTCTCTCCCGACGACGAAAGGTAATTACACCGACGAACTTAGGATCATAACTTGACCGATTCCGAACGAGCTTATAACTGGAGTTTAAGATTTATGGAATAAGTTTCCAATTACAATTATTCCAAGCTATTGGAATTATCGATTCGATAAAAACGATTCCTGGCTATGAAGCTTCCACGGTTATATTTTATAATTCTGTATATTGATTCTTATAATTACCGATTTTCCTTTAACAATAGAACTACCGGCGATTGACGTATACCTAACGGAGGTGTCCAAATGACTTATTTTTC
>NW_017165508.1:269264-272390 GCF_001652005.2 Ceratina calcarata | reverse complement strand
ATATGTAATACTGTGTGCATGAAATAAAATAGGGCTTCGATAAGTAAAATGAGCATGAACAATGTCCCAGTTCCCTCGGTTTAGCTTCCTATCGTTCCATCATTGAAAACGATAATATTGCTTGAGTGCTCTACATTCGTCTTATAATACTAATCGAATAAAGTATCTCTGACTATACATGAAATACTACGTCATGTAATATTAAGTTGATGTATATGAAATGTCGTCATCAAACACGACAAATGTATACAATTAGGCAGTTGTAAAGTAGCATGTATTTCATTGAAATAATTTATGAATTATTTCCACATATTCCTGAATAACTAAGTACCGGAAAATGCAAACTCCAGAAACAAAACGACCATATGCACCATCCTAATAATAAGACTGTATTCATACTTGACGTGTACGCTTGAAAGGAATATAATGCTAAATAATGAATTATCAACATTGAAATGGCAAGACTAAATTATTGTGATTTAAATCTGTAGATGAATCGCTTATAATCAATAAATGATTAATGTATTAAAATACAATGATTCTTAAAAAGTATTGCGTTGACATTGCGATTGTTCCCGAGTAGGTTAATGTCTCGGTGCAATTTAATTTAAAGCGTTTATCCAGAACTATTCATTGACACAGTTGCTACTAAAAGGAGGCTTGTTTTCCAGTTTATCGAATCGTGCCATCATCGCGAGTCTCGTCCTACTTCATTTTTATCTTAACGCCCATGCACCGTTCCCCCTCCTTGCTTACAAACGTGTGCTTTACACTGGATTACATTTCTGTAGTTGTCTCTATGTAGTACATTCGATACCGTCGCTAGATCAATCTCATCGAAAAGGAACTTCATTTCCACTTAAAATCCAAGTAATGCCATAATGTACGACGTCTTATGTGGCGTCGGATTTCTACTCGGTAATGTCGTTCTTCCGTTTCAAACGGCTCTTCCATCGAGTGAAGAACAAGACGCGGCAAATTAGCATTCTTCTCTTGCCAGCCATTATTGCCACTTGTGAAATACTATACGTGTTAGCATAATTAATCGACATACTTAATATGTATTTCGTGCTACAACTTAATTTCAAGTATATATATTTGTCAGATTAAATACGTTACTAATATTAAACTGATTGGTGATTTAATCGGTTCGATGCTATAATTGAGTAGAGGCCAAACCTTACTATGACATGACCCATATTTCGTCTATGAGAAATACTGCAAAGCCACGTGTTCAATTGCTTCGGTATTTTGTATTATAGGTATTAATGCATATGCATAGGTATATGAATACGGAGGTTCTTATTATATATGTATATGTATAATCAGTGTTTATGTGTAATTAGTAACAAGTTCCTCTAACTTGATACAGAGGTAATTAAAAGCTTCTCAGAAGTAAATGAAACGAATATTTAATCGGGATTAGTTTGATAGAATGATCGTCAATTCGTCGTTTTCCTTTAGACAAATAAAAAGAACACGACAGTTCTCGCTGAACGGACGAAGATGTGATTCATGAAAAGCAGAAACGAATACGGTGTTTCAACTGTTCGTAGTCGTGCAGCCAGCCGGAAAGCTTACTTTAAGATTCCCCATGGCCACGTCGCGCAGCTATTTTCCCTGTCTTTTCGTTGCTCGATTGTTCCATGAATCGTTTCATTGAGATGCTGCTACGCTGATGTGACGCGCCGTCGAGATATCACCTAAAAGAAGACACCGCGAGGCGAAGCCTCGAATTGAACAGGAAATACCGAGAACGAGAAAGTGAAGCATTATCGTTTCAGAGGCAAAAATAAGCGGAGCACATTTATTTCCTCCACGGAATATGGGGATGTTTGATTTGTGGCGGAGTGGAGTGGTCGGTCAATGTTTACTATAAAAGTTGCACCGTTCCGCTCCCTCGGTATCATTTTTGTATATTGGACTACGGAAGCGGAAGCTTTTTCTAACTTTTTTTTTATTGTTATTTTTATTTTTATTTACTGTGGCTTTTCAATGCACGCATACAATTTTTATTTTCAAATACTTACTTACACAAGGCAACAACCGTGAAAAAAAAATATTTTCATCTATCACGTTTATTTTTCTCTAAGTTTTAACTTTTATTGGAACTGTTTTAATATATTCAGTCCTCTGGAAATATTTTTGTATAGAAGAAAATACATACATACATACATACATACATACATACATACATACATACATACATACATACATTACATTTTACATTTTCATGTATGAGAAGATGACAAATCATGAAATATCCCAATTATTTTTGCACAATTATCAATTTCCAAACGCGGTTGTTATAAACTCTTGCACGTCAAGTTAAAAAGTTATATAACTTGAATGTTTTGCAGGATGAAAATAGAAACATGAGTCTTGATGAAGTGTCAATCGTTCGTTAAAAGTTGAACAAGCTTTGTTAAAAGAGAATGAAAGGAAACCCTTGAAAGAGCAAGAGCCACTCGAGCGTTTCCTCTAGACGCAGTTGCGTAAACATCGAGCTGGAAAAACTAAGAGAACAAAATATTGTTTTAACAGGAAAGGACTGAGAAAAAAGTGTCTGAACTTTCAATAAGCTATATCGTACTACAAACTTTACGTAAGTGGAAGAAACAAACTCTTCCTCTTTTCCTGTACAGTTCTAGATAGATTGTACAATTTTTATAAAAAAATACTTTTAGAACTTGCAAACTGAGATGAAATCGTTTTCTTTATATTTTATTAAAAGTAAAAAGAAATAAGATAGTTTGAACGTTTCGTTATATTCATCCCATACAATTATACTATCTGCTGTTGCTTCTAATCGATCAACTACTTTTCATCAGTTCACCTCGTTCAGTTTTGGCAACCAGAGTAGCAATATTCTTAAAGTAGGTTGATTTAATTATCGAAGTGGCTCGGAGGCCTTATAAATATTTCAAAGATACTGTTACGAGTCTTTTTCAAATATTATACCGTACTATTAATTGGCTGCTAATTTCTCGGTCCAGTAATCACCCTATATATAGCTTTTAAATGAGAATAATGTGTTAAATGAAATAGTAAAAAAATTACTCTTGAAAAAACTAAATGAAGTTTGGAAGTTTTGAAAAATTAGAGATTGAAGATTTCCAGAACATA
>NW_017165508.1:264825-265857 GCF_001652005.2 Ceratina calcarata | reverse complement strand
GAACATAGATAGATAAATAGCCAAATTCCATTAATTACCAATAATGAGTAATTAAAATATCAAACTCCTATCTTACTGCAATTAAACATTTCATTCCTTACGTTCCAACAGCAAGTTCGATTTATCGTTAGAGGAGAAGGGAAAAACAGACAAATGATTACTCTGCCAAATTTTTATTCATTTTCTGATTTTCCTCTACGTGCTAAACATTCAGGTTGCGCGAGGCGCGATGACATTTACATCGCGAAAGTTGACTTTGGCAGAAGCTACGGCAATTAATTTAACGCAAATCAGGTAGAGGCGAGTGCATTCAGTTAGCACCGAAAGCTTTTCTATTTGGATTTTGCCCAACGTTCCACGGCCGTGAATCGTAAGCTGCGATGCGATGGTTAAAGAGGATGTCGACAGAGCAAAATAGGCCAGTATTCTACTATACGCCGAACAGGAAATCATCTGTAATGCGGTAAAAACCGAGTCACAAGAATCGATATTCTCAGCCAGCCAACCTGCGATCGCATTCCGCGATACCTTTGTGACAAAGTTAACTTTCTCGAGTCACGATTAAAAATTCAAGCATCTGTCAAGGTTTCTCAATTCCCTGTTTGTCAATTTTGTCAGAAGCGCGTCTCACAGAAGAATTGTTAAATAAATACATTTGTAAAAACATCATAATAAGTCTCCACGACAAAGAAAGTGAAGGCAAATGACGCTAAAGATAAGAAATACGTACAATTTTTAATTTTATCAAGTAATTTCGGCAAAGTTTAGATCTTCGTTAGTTTTAACGGAATGGGACTCAGTAGCTGTTCGGAATGCCGAAAAGTTTCATCTGAAAATTCACATAGACAGAGAGCGTAGACGTGCATATTGCAACGGTGTTCGACGCGTAAGCTATTTAGCGTTAATCGATACTTTTGAAGCTGAAAGTTGTAACGAAGCTAAATTAGACACAGTAAAATATCAAACGTTCGTAAAATTCAGGTCAAACTGGATAATTAAATAGAAAAAATAAATTTGTGAATTACGTTCATT
>NW_017165508.1:261984-264364 GCF_001652005.2 Ceratina calcarata | reverse complement strand
CATTGAAGAAGTAAATAGGGAAAGAATAAGACTGAATGAAGAGATCAATGAAATCGATTTACTCTTCAATAACCGTATAATCTAAATTTAGCAACTGCTCCCGTGGTTATTCAGCGAGCGACTACATAATTTATGGATTTACATTTCTGGCACGAACCGATGGAACACGACGCGAGGCGACAGGGGGATTCATTGAAGCCGGGTACGCCGCGCCCAGAAAATTGAATGGTCAAGATAGGGAATATAATAGCGGCCACGCCTTTACAAATAAGTAAACGTTGTCACAGATCCGCGATTAGGTAGGTTCGGAATAAAAAAAAAAAAGGGTCACTATATTGTTGATGGGGTTGAGGGGGTGAAGAAGAGCACGGAACGGTAACGAGTTCGATCAATGAATGCTCGGTAAGTGAAGCGATTACCGAAGCGTAGCGAAATGACGACAGTCTTAACTGAAACCATTGAAGGGTATCCAATTTTGTACAGAATTACTAAGGATACGTGATAAGACAGTAAATGTACAGATAGCGGTGAACTGATTAAAATTTCAATAACTTTTTAATATCGTTCGAGTCGTGATCCTGAACAGCTTTTTTTATATATCCAAAAATGATCGCAATCAACCTGAAGTAAACTTTATATGTACGTTTACTGATAAGATTTGCTACATAATAATGTCTCTAGTGAAATGGAAAATCGAGTAATAGAAATTTAATTTAGCGTATATAAGTAGAAAAGAAAATTAAGCAAAACTTGTCATGAGTATGAATAAGAAATTCATTTTCAAGGAAAACAGAATGATATTTATAATCGAACTTGGGAAGAGCATACATACATTATAATAAACAAATTGTTCACGTTGTTATGCCTTCGAAGTACGTATAATGCAGTCTTAACAAATATTTCACAAATTAATCCTCTGATAACTGAATTCCCTCGAGAATCGGTATAATGAACAAACATAACTATTTTGTGTCTGACTTATCACGTACCTTAGTCACTTAGCGATCACGTCGTGAAACTCCACTTCCTTTAGAGTTCAAGGTGGTTCTATTAAAATGCAAGACATTGCAGTTCGTAATCAAATTGTGGCACGTTGTTTGTCAGATGAACATATCGGTATGGTTGAATATCCACGTCACCAAAGAAAGTTTTAAAATAATAAAGCTTAAAAAGTTTTACTCTAATACTGAAATATATGGGGATTATGAATTTGTTAAGAGAAATTATTGAAATTAATATGTTTGAACTCTGCAGATTACAACAGAACTTATTTAGGATAGATTTTGCACATACATAATAAATAATGAATCAGCAAATCGATAAATATCAGAAAAATAATTTACAATTATCCACCATTCGAATTATTGAATTTTAAAAGAATGTTAAATTGTTTCATTTCAGAACCCATTTATGATCAGTAAATGAGAGCATAATATCTTTCCACATTTACAACATAAATCAGGTTAGTACTTCAGTTACTGAAAATTAAAACAAAAGGTGCATTTCTTATTTAAATCTGCTTCATGCAAACGCATAATATAAACAGCTGGGCAGTATTTAAAGAAAGGAAAAGGTATACGTGACAATTGTTTTCATTTCGAAATTACACGTGTGATAACAATCAAACGTGAGGCAAAATTGAATGCGTCCGCTCTCGGCTGCTTATAAAAATTTCACACGACGACGAAATAAATAAAGAAAACAGGTAAAAAGGATTTTCTACTAAATTTTTAATCTGGCGTACATATTGAATGTGTGACCACAGAACGACAACCTACGCTAAAACACGTAAAACGTTTTATGTAAAATAAATAGAATTCTGTTAAACATTTTCAACTCTATCTTTCCAATCATAATAATAAATCAGTATAAATAGAAAACTTGTATCACATATTATTCTCTAGTTTAATACTATGTGCTTGTGCGCACATTGAATAGTTTCAACAAGATTTAATGATAACTAATCGCGCAATTAATGATTTCAACAAGAAATGCAGCGAATGAAATAAAGTTTGGAGAATAAAGATGAATTAAACAGTTCAAAACAAAATTCTTACGGCAATTGTGACTAATTGTAAGTATTGACCTGTTTACTCTTCATCCATTCTTAAACTACTAGTGAAGAGTCTATTTGTCTGTTTTATGCCAGACTGAGACCGGAATATTTCCGAATGCTGCAATTTTTCCGACAACTTTGCTTCGAAAGTTGGTACACGCTTCAGGAAATCTTAGAAAATTCGAACAGGAAATAAGAAAATTAGCAGAAGTAAACAAATTCTACTTTCCAAGAATACCAATAACTGCTATGTACGTAGAGTTAAAATTTTGTTTGTTACAAATACTTGAAGAAAAAATCTTGAGAAATTAGTTCATTAAATAG
>NW_017165508.1:257230-260694 GCF_001652005.2 Ceratina calcarata | reverse complement strand
TTTATGAACTGCTAAAAATTACTTTCATTACTTGCTTTACTTCAATTCTTCTTTTACAGTAAACGCACCATAAAGTATGCGTTTGCGCGTTTGTAAAAAGGCAAGTAAAGATTTTATTTATATGGTTAGACGTGTTACAGTCCTCGGGATAGCGGCAGAGAAGATAGCAAAGGGAGGAAAAAAGGAGGAGAGAGGACAATAAAGACCACATATCTAAGAGAACGAGTTTCCTTTTATAAAACGTCATAGATCACCTTTATTGTTGTTCTATGTAACACGTGTCGCTGGTTTTACAAAATCAGGAATCTCGCACATCGCAACATGTACATTATGTATAATTTTACATATTTTATATATAGTTCTTCTCTTTTTTTACGCTTGCATCAACATGTATACCTGCTCTACGTAACATTTATTTTCTCTGGTTAACCTTAGTTGAATAACCAATCGAGATCTCGCTTAATGGAACGCTTCGTCAATAATAATCATTAAAAATTACTCAAAACTTCAAAACAATGAATAACAACGAAAAGCAGTTTCTTTTACATGCTTTATAAGACTAGGAAATAAAAAATGAAAATACGAAACCCAGAAAGCTTTTTAATAAATTGTAATTTTGTGACATTTCAATTTTACAATTTGTTAAAATCGTAAGTCAACCTTTAAGCAATAAACGAAAACTGTTCTATGTACATACATATATGCAAAATTATTTAAAATTCCCGGATCCATCTGTGCACGTGCGATTTCTTTCCATTCTTGTTTTATTATTTCGCCTAGACTGCATTCAACGTGTACCTGTTCGCCCGCGCGTTTTTTTTCCTTTTTTCAAATGTAAATTCGTGCCACCGTTTCGTTGGAATATTTCCATCAACACATTCCGTTGCTCGGCATCCCGATGTCCCGACCCGCAGAACAAAATCACACACTCCGTAAAACATATGCAACCACTGTTTTCTTATGACAAACTGTGAATACTGTGAGTGTTGTCTTCATTATAAAGAGATTTTGATTGCTGGCAACAAATTTAATTTGCTCTATCAAAATAATAAAACCGGAAAGACATATATTGCAAATACCTCTTCACCACAATTTCTTCCTGCTTGCCACGTTTTAATTTTAGAGCTGAAACTCCCTTCACGTATCAACATTCTTTATGCTCTGGTTGCTTTTAATGAAATTCATACTTTGACAGACACTAAACCTATACTGTTTTTATTGTTCAGAATATTCTCTTGCAATTGCTGCGAATCGTTATCTCTAATCTAGGTCACAGAGTTAGCAATGACCAGGATTTGACAATATTGAAATTGTTTAAGTTTAACGATTAAAAAATATTTCAAGGATAGAACAAAATACTGTTTTTGCAGTTTCCGTATAACATTAACCATATTAAAGCGCTTACTTACGTAAAGCTCTTACTTAATACAACTAGAAGCCCGTAAATTTCTATCTTTTCTTTGTCTTCTGGGAAAATATTACATTTACATAAACATCCGCAGTCTGATAATGTTGGCAGCATGATGTGATCGATGCGGCGCGGCAGCGTCGGGTCATGGGAATCACACAATGCTCGTTATTGAGCCATCTAACCACGTTGCACGCGCACAACCCAGCGAATCGGTCTCCTGGAAACGCATGGACCTGCGGCCGGAAAACAATATCTCTCCACCGAAATGCTAATAACGAATGTTTCGCTTCGCGCGGCCGCGGCCGCGAATGCGAACGCAGGCATATTTTATGGCAGCTCGTGTCGCGTCGCATCACGTTTGTCGAGGATTTTCGGCTCTGGTAACCGTCCAGCTAGGTAATGTCGTAACGAAAAAATTAAACGAACAAGATTTTTACTCTGGTGAAATATGTAAAAGAAATGATGGGTAAAAGAAAGTTAACTTTAATGCCATAAGAAAATTTAATAATGAGTTACTGAAAAATTAAAATCTGTACAAAAAATTATAATAAACGTTTTTACGTACGCGTTATTATACTCTTTCAGAAGGTTCGAGTCTAGTCACGTACACACCCCTCGGAATGGGTTAAGTCACGAACGAACGCGAGCGAGCTCCCAAAATATGATCAAATATGGTAATTTTTCCTCTACGAAAGGCCCAGTTTTGAGTGTACAAAGGTGCTGGTCCTTGGCTCGTTAAATTAGTCTAATCTACGACGTAACTTCAAAACTTACTCCCCTTACTGTTCTATACGGGAAACGAGAGTCGATCTAATTCTAAGTTTGAATTTATCACTATCGAATACGAATGAGTTCGAATCTAATAGTAGTTTAACTGCCCCCGCGACCGCACTGCGATAAGTGTAATAATTCTCTGATCGAACAGTTGACCAAACAACCTTATAACTTCAAACTATTGTATTCAATTTCAATTAGAATGTATTTGCTGATGTTCTCTTGAATAGAACTATCTTTATTGAAACCCTGATTTTCCAAATTAGCTTTCAAACCTGAGTATTCTAATAACGATACGCCTTAACTCCTCAAGGTGTATCAACCACGAATGCCTGCGAATCCAAACAATCTTTATATCTAGTGGACCCCATGGACTCACCTTCCCTGACCAGTCTATTTCCTATAGCTCCCAAGGTATCCAGCCCTTGGTTCCTCTGCGAATTCTCTATCTTAGTAGCAACTGAGGATACCTGACTACAGATACTTGCGAATCTTTTCCGTCCTGTGGATCCTAGGGACTGGCACTCCCTGGCCAGCTCCCAACTAACTCTCGATTTGGTCGCACTGTCTATCCGTTATATACCAAATATACTTTAGTTCAATTATCAAGCTCATTTCTCTTCCTAAACTTCGCACGGTGCTCGTAACAATGTGATAAAAAATGTAATGTCGAGATTATTTAATTCTTGTAATGCCAGCCGAGATTTTTGATAGATAAACCGCGAATTCGTGTACTTATAAGAAACTTATATATGTATACAGAAAATGTAAAAAATGTATGATAATAAATACATATAACAAAAGATCACATAATATAAAAATGAAAATATATATTACATTGTTCTTATAGAGTAGAAGAAATTATTATGTGAATTTCATTCTCTAGCATTGCAGGAATTTTATCTTGCACAAAAATTAATCTATTGATAGCGAGTCTTCGTTTCTTTCTGATATCAATTTTCTAAGTTCTTTTTATGAAATTCAAAATATATATAATTGAAAATGTCTCGGTTTGATTATAATCCATTTAACAGGATCATACTTCCACAGAACGTTCTTCACTCTAGTTTTTGATTTGATTTTACGTGAAATGGAAAGCGTGGCGATGAAGCAGCATGAAAATTGATTAAACGTGCGCTTTCGTGTTTCACCTTTATCCGTATTCTCTTCCAGCTCTTTCAATTATTAATCTTTGGAAGTGAGGAATGGGATTAATAAGCGCCCATATTATTGGAATTAATGTCAACTGAATCTAAGAAGATTACGCGTAATTAAAAAG
>NW_017165508.1:255836-257199 GCF_001652005.2 Ceratina calcarata | reverse complement strand
CATATATATATAGGTTGATTCCTTGACCAATGAAAAATCATAAAGTATTTGATTCTCAATCTGATTCGTAATAGTGTAAAGTAGACGATATTCTACCAGAGAATTCAAACTTCAGATATAAAACGACGTTTCGTACGCACCAAGAGTATTGTGCTCGAGTGATTGTGAAGTTCAAAGAACAAAATGAGCTCGTCACGTGACGTAGACAGAAGGCCGGCGGTAAAATAAAATAGCCAGAGAAATTAGAAAAGCCACAACAAGGCCCGATGATCCAGGGTTCCTTAATGACAAATCTGCTCGACCGTATCGTTTCTGAGATTGTTCCGTTCGTCTAGTCCTTCCCCAATCCTCTCGTTCTTCCAGCCCGGCCCTATCTCCGTTTCCCTCTCGGCATCTGTAATCTGGGTTACTCTACAATTAAGGTCAGCACGGTGGAGCAACGCTCGAAATAAGACAGCACACTGAGGAACAGAGATTGCACTCGACGATGAAACGGTGCATACGCGCATCCCTTCGAGATCTCGATGCCTCGAACAATGAGACAAGGTGATTTACATATCGGTCAGACAATACAAAACTTCGGTATTGTTATACCCTGTCAGTTATTCTGTGAAACCTTATTGTTAATGTTAAAGGTAGTTACTCCGTTACTTCCTTCGTGTAGAGTAAATTTTTTTATAATTCGTATTGTTTGATTCATTTTTAGAAATCATCTACAATGTTTCTCGAATATTTGACGAATAATGGAGAACAGATTTAACCCAATGCTTTCATTATCATCGTAAGTGGCAATTAATACTTTCAAATTTTAAACAACAAAAAAGGAATTTGCGTTCATATATTTACGTCTTAAATAGAAACATTTAAATGAGGAAGTAAATGTTTTTCGTGTAAAATAAATCAGAAATTATATGTTGGACATATGTTTTTCTATGTAAAGATAGAATTTCTCGTCAAGCCGCTGTGTTTTTTTTATTTATATTCCATTCGTCATGAATGAGTTGTTTCACTTCCGACAAAAGTTTGACAAATGGAGTACACAGGATAGAACAGCAAAACACAGTTGGGTGACGCTGCCGGGAAATTCTATCTTAATTCAACTGTTTCTCAGTTTCTGTTGGATGCAACCTTCGTGAAGGACCAAATAGTTCTGGTTCCACCTAGCGAGAGCTCGATCGATCTATATTTCGCTTTCCATATCGTTTTCTCGTGTATATGCTTCCTCTTTCACTCTATTACAAACAATTCTGTAGAAATATCGATTCGCGACGATCGCTTTTTCCCGTCGATCACGGCGCAGAATAAATTGTCTCTCTCACGATCGATAAAACTCAACAGCGCTATCTCATATAATATATAATAT
>NW_017165508.1:246907-254362 GCF_001652005.2 Ceratina calcarata | reverse complement strand
GTATATAATTAGTAGAAACGAACCCTCAGTGGTTTAGACCAGCTAAATGCCAACATCGGGCAGCTATAGAATACTCTTAACTCTCAATTTTGATAACATATTATACGTATCGTGTTAATTCCATTCAGAAAACTTCGAAATTTTATTCTTCTCCGTTCTTTAATCATTGTTTCTTCGTCCTCTCCTGCTAGGCTACAGCTCTGCCTAATTTACAATGCCGTGTTTCTGTGTGTATCTGAAATGTAAAGATGTGTACACGTGGTGTACACGCGCGCGTGTGTATAAGTACATCGTGTATGTTTATGTCCTGTTAATTTAAAATGTGACTACGTAAGTAGTTTACGGGTACAACTCCACCTTAACTTCGTCTCTCGTTATTTCTCGACCGATCGTCTTAATCGATGAAGAAGAACACCCCTGAAAAATGTCTTAGATAATCAGTTAAGCTTTCCATTAACAACTATTATTTTCATTGACTGATCGTTTTCGAAAAATAAAAAGAAAACTACATCAAGAGGCTGTTCTTCCTCAATCGTCATCGGGAAAACGTTTCGATAAAAAGAATTGTTCTTCTAATCGCGAGACACCCTTATAGTATAGAAAATTTTTGACGGAATTTCGTCTCGTATATTCGGTTGAATGTCTCTAGAATCGCCTCCTCTTCTTTGTTCGACGCTTTAATCTTTAATTGTAAGAGTTTTTGTCTTCTCCTTCTGCTCATGCTGCATCAATCTTTTGGTACGATAAGCTCATGACCAGATTTCTCTTTTTTTAGTGCTACTTTGTTCGATGCGTGGTCTTCGATGAAACTTGGTCAGAGCTCTTCCGGCGTTTAGATATCGTAAGAAATCATCAACGAACTCCCGAAACTTATCATCGAGATTTTCGCATTGTTTGGTAGTAAAATTTACATCGACGATCAGGCAGCTCGATTTTCAAGGGAATCGTTTTGATTGGCCATGCCGGTTTGTCTTTTTTGATTAGTAGTTGCAAGCCTGGCAGTGCCCATATATTATGTATAATTAATTAACACAAGGGACGAACGTTGTTCGTTCACGATATACTTGTTGCTTTATTCGTTTCAAAGTAATGGATAATCGTTAATGACTCGTGAGAGAACAACATTTGCCACCGAAACCTTAACTTCTAACATTACACCTACGTCGTCATTAAATTAATTTGAGTCTCTACGAGTTCATCTCGAGGAAAATAAATGATTAATCAATAAGACTCAAGGGTCCTTCTCCTGAGACTGAGTATTTCGAATGCTAATTCTTGAAGCAATGTTCCTGGCTACGAAAGCTTTGGATGACTGTAACAGCGCTTGATCGCGATTTCAATGTCGAAATTAGGATTACATGAGATTACACAGCGTATCGTGAAAACAAAGTTTGCAGAACGAGAGTGGTATTAATAGAATGAATTGGAGATTTTGGAAAGAAGCTTAAATGAACGTAAGGAAAAATTTCTCTGCAGCCAAGAATCTTATTAAAGGATTTCTTGCGTCCATTACCTTCTCAGTTATTTTAGAAACTATTATGCCTGCCGAGGAATAGCGATTATGATTATTGTACGCTAAGTCGCTTTTCTTAAAAGATAATCGTTAGATTCGTCGTTTTCTATCTCGCAATATATTTTTAGTTTTTTGTTTGCACTGTAAATAAAACTTCTCATCTATACCGCGCAAAGCGAATGTTAACTTCAATCGAAGTGTCTATACATATTATAATTATATAAGAATTATAGAATCTACAGATTTTGTGATTTTCTCCTAAATTAGATGCTAGAAAAGTAAATTTTTCAATAAAAGGTAAACTCAAACTGTTCTCATTTTTTCGGACGCAGTTGTTCGAACAAATTTAATTAAGGGAAAGTGACACGAATCGAAGTTCGATTTGCTCGTTGCATCGTATGCAAAGCAGATTCCGTGAAACTGATTGCCGACACGCTGAAAAATATATGACCAACCGGCACGGTTGAAGGTTTCTCCACGCGGCGTGCAAAGAGATTGATTTTTGGCATTACGTTTCGACGTTAAAGAATGCTATGGACACGAAATTAATTCCGTTTCGCGCTTGTTTCTAAGCCATTCGTCGACGTAAGTTGCTGCTCAAGCCATTATTTGCCAACGCTGTTACTCGGATATTAGAAAATTCCAACGTCAATTTCCAACTCTCCTGAATATTTCTCAACAAAAGAAATACCTGTTAGAAGTAAATTTTGAATTGTTATTTAATAATGAAACAGAAACTCCTGTTCAAGTTAATTATTATTATATTTCTTATTTTTTTTCGACCTTCAATCGTTTCAATTCGTCTGTTAAAACTTGTCGCGTGAAACGTTCATCCCGTGACGTATTTGTTCAGTCTGTTAAATATTTCAAGACAGTTTATACATTATTCGTGAGCCAATTATCGATGAACAATTGTGCTCTGCCCAGGCAATATAACAAGCATATTGTTTAATTAAATGCAATCTGCGTTGAGTATCACGTGAATAATCAAACCGAAAAACTGATTAATACGCTTAGATGAAAAGTAACGTGATTATCACTCGGATAAACGATACTCCGCATTCTGATTAATCATTATTGACCGGTGATCTAATAAAGTAAAGATTGTAATCGTTCGATCATAAACACGCAAAACCAGAACCATATTTTACGATATCGAGTAAATCCGAGTTGTACATTACATAATGTGAGGTATCAAACACAAACTATGTTGATACGCCGAAACGTAATTTCCGAGTCTCACGCAAACGGTAATGAGAATTAATAATTATTACCCCGATTGCCTTTTGTCGTATACATCATTTTCAATAAACGTTTGTTCGCCAATATAAAGGACAATGGAAATTTATTTCCCTTGTTTATTAGGTTCAGTCGCTAAAAATTTTAAATACATAAATTTTAGTAAAAGAGTTAAATTTGTCTTTTAATTAATCAGTTTTATGATTTAGTTTATTTCAATTATTTGCGTACGTGTCTAAAGTGGAAATTAAAAAATTGGAACTAACGCAAACCGGCAACATCGTCGAAAAAAGTTCCCCAATTACAAGTAGAAACAAACATTGGTTTTTCGAGAGACCTTCGTCTCAAATTGTACGCTCGCACGTATTTGACGGTTCAGGCATGGCTATACAAATTATTCGCATGCCAGGACGAATTTCAGTGGCTCCAAAAACCTGGCCTTTGAACAGAAAGAAGCACGCGAACTCGCGAACCTACCGGGTATAAATGTCAGAAAAAAAAAAGAAGGAAAAGGAAGGAGTAGAAGGAAAATGAGGGAACATAAAATGAGAACACGAAGGATCGTTCCACGTTGTCGCCATTAACAGAAAATGTATTTTCTATTAACTCACGGTATCCTAAAAATTATAATCCTATTTAATCAACTAATTCGAAGTAGATTAAGAAATTTAGACTTTTTTAAATTACAGTTTAAAGCTAATGTAATAGACAAAATTGATGTCTCATACATAATAAATTAATAATTATTCGTATTTTTATATTCATAGTAAACAAAAAAATACACATCCAGTAATTAAAGATTTGAAGAGTGAAAGAAAATAACGTCGTATCAATTTCTCAAATTAAGCCGATCCGAAGTTTTGATTTATGTTTATAGTATAAACTATGTATGAATTGCTCTCCAATTAGGAATACTACTTCGTAAGAATTTGTCAACGTGAACGTGAAGTATTTTGCTGGAATTATAGTGACAGTAGATTTCGGCGACTAATCGATACCTTTCCTGCTGATTCCTGACGATGCGAAATCACATGGAGTCACACTAATTTCGTTCAGATTTTGCGAAACCCTGACTCAACATAATACACCATTATCGCGTGCCTCGAGTAATCCGTTAATATTGTAATAGTAACCATTACATCCAGCTAGTCGCACAATGAACTCTACACGCGATTGCATAGCTCGTAATAATATACTTAACGTAATGATCCGTCGGCGAAATTATCTTCTTGTACCCGTTTGATTTTCATAAATTTTCCTGTCCGCGTAATGCCAAGTCATTTTTAATATTAATGTCACAACGTTCATTTTTCTTATTGTCTTGAATATTTAACTGATGTTAAAAAATTGTGTATCGAATTAGATTGTATTAGAAAAATTATGATGTGAATTGCAACATTTTTAATACAATAGACACTTCGATATGAAATATCGCCATGCTAACGAAACGTTTAAAATATACTTGTCTTTAATTATTGTTCTGTTGTAAATAGATTTTTATAATAATTTTTCGAAATGGCATAGTAAAATGTATTGAATATACGAATTACATTTGCCAATCTGAGAGTTTGAAGATAACCAAATCCAGTTAGTTTTTTCAAATTTAACTCAGATTCGAATAAGTTTCGCATGAGCAGGATCGGCCACGATCCGAGTAAACGAATTTAAATATCTTCGAAGAGAAACAGGAACCAATTTCTGCTTCCTCCCTCGAGTCTCTCATTCTCGTTCTCCATTCGGTATCCTATTCATTGTTCCACTTCGATACTCAAAGATATCGAGAACGAGGACGACGCGACGTCGACGACGACGACGACGACGACGACGATGCTTCACGACTTACAGACGCGGTGGCCCCTCATTCGCTCTCTCATTTTCGCATTTCCCCAGAATAATGACCTCCTAGTGGCAGGAAAATACATTGGCTATCACGAGGCCTACGTTCGAAACGATCGATTAACTTTCGTTCCCATTTTTCTCGGTTCCCCCTCCATCCCAGTCCCGGTTTAACTTTGCGAACGGTGTTAACTTCCCGAGTAAAACGAATTCCCCACTCAAGTACGCACTTAGTCGGGACTTAAATCTTTTTCATTTCCTTTGCCAGTAATTTCTAGTGGTTGTTCATTTTACTTTCGTTGGTACCAGAATTGTGGGTAAAAAGTACACGAGTGTTTCATAAATGTGAAAGCATACAATCAGTATTTGTTTTTCAATTTGTTTAATTTACTTGACTCAATTTTTTTTTTCAATTAATCACGAAACGAGAAAACAGTGAAAACCTGTTTTCATTTTAATTGGAGAATTGAAATTGACTAAATTTTCAATACTACTAGGTCCATGAAAATCGTGAAATCTCTTCGGAAATATTTTCCTATGCACGCCTACCGCTTTAAATATATACACCATGCAAAATTCTGTTAAAGCGCCAGTTATCTTCATCTTAGTGAACTTTGGTTGAATTAACGAAGTATGTATCTCTTAAGAAACCGGTGCGCGAGCGACAGCTGAGTTTTCAGCTAAAACCGAAGCAAAGGAAGCTTCGTGTAGTCAAGCGCTATATTCTCTGCGTTGGTATGATATGCTTCTGTTGAAGTTTCCACTGTGGTCTCGCGTGTAGGCGGCTTAAAACAGCCAAAATCTAAGTCACGGTAATTTCTGAACGCGTCCGCGCATTAATTCACACGTTGGTATGTAGAAATTTTTGCCCGCAAAGAACGGCTTCTCATACGTATACTGGAAACACTGAAGCGTATAAAATTCATGGAAAAGTTTGTACCACAATAAAAAGATGAGCATAGCTTTTATAATACTCGACATCTAAAAATATATGTAAATCCGTCAAATTAGAAATATGTAACTATTGAATTTATGTAATGTATTTTACAAAAATTAAAAGCAAAATTACTTGCAATTCTCTTTTCTGATTCCATTTAATTACATCTTAAGAAGATGAATAATGTTCCAAATTATAATATAATTTAGTGTGTCATGCTTGTGCACTATTAAATCGGTTTCGCCTGTCCGTCGTGGATATAGGTATGTATAGCTAGCTTCGGGCAACGAAACGATCTCTTTTTTGTTCGCTATCGAGAGTTGCGGTATCGACAATCTCGAACAGAACCACGAGCTTCCCATATTCTCATCGCCATTGGCAAACGTCCACACGCACACAGATCTACGAGCCCGTACCTGGTAATATGTAAATGAACATAATCTGTGAAAGGTCGAGCGTCGAGACGAGGCGAATGAAACATTTTTCCACAAACTGCACTCTCACACGAATCTCCCGTTCGAGAGCTGAAAATGCTAACCACTAGTCTCGGTCTGCAAATCATTTTTTTTGTGTGACTAAAAATATTTTTCATCATCACAGCTTTAAGTGAATCAAATAGAAATCAGTTGGTCTTTTTTCAATTTGTCACTAAATTCTATTATGTAAACGCAGTTTGACGCACAATTCTGATGTCCACGATCGCAAAATTGAAACCAGTCATTTTATTTAATCTTGAAGAAAATATAAAATGATAGGTTGAGGGCGGAGGATAGAGGATTGCCGCAAAATAATGGTGCTTCTTAGATATATCGTCCGTAGCCCCGTAACAGCCTCTTACAATCCAATAAAAAATAAATCTTCTGATAATTTTCAATCGACTCATCCATCATTCTTCCTTCGTCCGACTTATCCGGGCAGTTATGTATTTTAACTATCACCGTTTTACTTTATCTAATGTACAATTTAATATGTAGTTTGAGGACAGTTTGTTCTGTTAATTTTACATTACATATTTCGTATAAGGAAACGATCCATCGATTCTTCGATACACAGTTAGATAATGAAAATTCCATCACGAAATGGAGACAGCCGATAATTGGAAATGAAATTAATTTCATTATTATTACATTCATTCAATAGACATTTCAATTATTCTATTTCGATATACAAATGTATCGTGAAATCCAATTTAGCGATCAACTAAATGTTCAATTTCGTATGATTCAACATATGAATCGATCACACCTGTGTAATTGGCTAATGAACGGCATATTACAGTTCCTACATCAATCGACTATCCTTTTAAACAAAAATTATTCAGTAAATCCATAATCCCTGATCAAAGAAGTATTGGTTGGAACAAAGAATTAAAGTAGATGTTAAAACAGTATAAGAAAAATTTATAAAACTAAGTTAAGATTCAATTTGACAGAAAACTATTCAAAGACTTTTGTAAAAATAAAAGCTTCAGAGAAACAGGAAACAATGTTTCTGGATTATCATCAATTTGAGATATTAAATATTCTTAACTGCAATCCTGAAATCTTCGTCGTGGAATTGATTCCTTCAATGACAACGCGTCCAGATTGTACGAAACAACAAAACGGATCGCTTATCGCTTGTAAAATGATACTCGAAAACGCTCCCAGGAGAAACTTCATGGGAAATTGGTGTTCGTTCTAGGCCATAACGTTTTGCGGCTTCAGTTTGGTACGTACATATTGGGAAAATATAGCGATATGCAAAAGTTTCTGTACGTTCTCTTATTGTCTTTTTAGCTCTGCTCTTAGGAAAGTTCTAAAATATATCATCGGCTCAACAACGTAACTGGAACACTGTGGAACAACAACGCAACTGGAAAAGTGTGATTTTTAAGAATCAAAATTAATCTTAGTACATATCTTGAATTTACTTTCAAAATAAGGAATTC
>NW_017165508.1:244873-245647 GCF_001652005.2 Ceratina calcarata | reverse complement strand
TTCCATCACGAAATGGAGACAGCCGATAATTGGAAATGAAATTAATTTCATTATTATTACATTCATTCAATAGACATTTCAATTATTCTATTTCGATATACAAATGTATCGTGAAATCCAATTTAGCGATCAACTAAATGTTCAATTTCGTATGATTCAACATATGAATCGATCACACCTGTGTAATTGGCTAATGAACGGCATATTACAGTTCCTACATCAATCGACTATCCTTTTAAACAAAAATTATTCAGTAAATCCATAATCCCTGATCAAAGAAGTATTGGTTGGAACAAAGAATTAAAGTAGATGTTAAAACAGTATAAGAAAAATTTATAAAACTAAGTTAAGATTCAATTTGACAGAAAACTATTCAAAGACTTTTGTAAAAATAAAAGCTTCAGAGAAACAGGAAACAATGTTTCTGGATTATCATCAATTTGAGATATTAAATATTCTTAACTGCAATCCTGAAATCTTCGTCGTGGAATTGATTCCTTCAATGACAACGCGTCCAGATTGTACGAAACAACAAAACGGATCGCTTATCGCTTGTAAAATGATACTCGAAAACGCTCCCAGGAGAAACTTCATGGGAAATTGGTGTTCGTTCTAGGCCATAACGTTTTGCGGCTTCAGTTTGGTACGTACATATTGGGAAAATATAGCGATATGCAAAAGTTTCTGTACGTTCTCTTATTGTCTTTTTAGCTCTGCTCTTAGGAAAGTTCTAAAATATATCATCGGCTCAACAACGTAACTGGAACACTGTGG
>NW_017165508.1:238940-242968 GCF_001652005.2 Ceratina calcarata | reverse complement strand
TTCTTCTGATAATGAGTTTGGATATAAAGAAAAGAAGGAACATTTTCTCTCATAGTAAAAGTTAAGTAAGACACTTTAGGACTTGCTGGGGCTGCCTATTTATTGTTCCTGAGATGCAACCGATAAAGTTTACCCTGCTTTCAGCCTCTATCACTTTTCAACTAAATTCTTTTCTTAATTATATACAATATCGTTGACTGTATAGAGTATCGTTTATATTACTTTATAATATGCATTTTACAAATTAAATTAAAAAAAATTCTCAACAAAATAGTAATTGACTGCAAATAGAATTGTTTCACTATATACAAGATCCTATACAATAAGTCACGAGATAACTTTAAAGCATTACGCAATTAATTGAAGGAACAACCTCATCGAGTACACATTTTACAAGCGTTTCGTCTGCCGGCTCTATTTTACAAAGACGTTGCTTCTATAAATTAACAGCAACAAACTCTCGAGAGGACCTTCTAAAAATTCTTAAATTCGAAGATCGTTTCCTCTGTTCACACCTTTTCCGACTCGTTCCTCGCACGGTACCGCACGCGTCGGTTTTGTACATATGAGAATATAGTATACATACTTGTTCAGGGATGTGTGGCGGGGTACCAGCGGAAGGAAAGGATTGGATGTGTACAAGTTGCAATGAGTTGGATGGATGGCGAAAAGAGGTTCGAAGGGTTGGGATAAAACGGCCGAGGGCAGGATTCATGAAGTGCGAGTGGACTAGGCCTAGAAGTCGGACTGCGACGTGGCCAGGGCACTCTCGGCCGTTTCCTCGCGTCGTCATAAGGGCCTGGTTACCTCGCCGCACTCGCAGTGCGTCGGGTGACCCCGTCGGTCCACCCGATTGCTTATCGAGTGATCGCTGAAACAGAAAAAGTGAATTAATTAATATTAATCATCAAAACATAATTCTGAGATAAAGAATTGTAAATTCTATATTATACTTAATATAACAGTCGTAGTATCAGAAATAATATGATACCCGAACATCTTTAAAACATTACATAATAGTGAAGTGAAAAAGAATATAGTGTCCATATACCATAGTATGATAGGTAGTGAAGGGAGTAACAAAAATTATAATAAAGGGGAAGTAATTAAAGATAAAATAAAAGAAAGGAAAAAATAGAATAGAAGGAAAATAATAATGAGTATAAAAGAAAGGAATGAAGTTAAAAATCAGACAGTTAATAAGACGTGAACTTACAATGGAATAGAAATAATCATTATGAAAAAATATAATGTAAAATGAGAAGTACAGTAAAGGAAAAAGTGTAAAATAGAAGAATGGGCGAGTCAATAATGAAAAGAGAGAAGAAAAGAACGGAGATTAGAGAGAGGAAGGAAGCAGAAGAAAACGACGATAGACCTGGAAGGCTGATGGCAATTCACTAGTGGCAGGTAAAAAATCCTGAATATGACGTTACCATGACCTACATCGATGCGGCTGTGAAAAGAACGAGTGAATACAGGCCGCCGGATCATTGTCAACGGCAGCGGACCGATCATATCGGATGGGGCAATGAAGCTCGTGCAGTAGTTATGGCCCGATAATGGTCAGCCAGCTGCGAGTTGCGTGCTGGGCCTCGTTGCAGTATGTATGTAAAACTGTATGCACAGGAATTTTTAACTTATTTATCGTTGGTATTTGTACATAGCTTCCTAAGAGACTTTCTGCTGCTCAAACATTATAATTACATTAAAAATGTTTGAATCACGCCGTAAATTAGGTTTTCATATTGTGTCTAGTATTGGAAATCAATTGCATGTATCCATCATCTGTATAATCGGGAAATAATATGTCAGGTATCCTTGCAATACTTGTATATTACAATCGTTCGGGAGAACTTAGGTGAAATCGTTTGAAACAATGAAAAGCAATTGAATGTATGAGGTCATGCATAGATAGCTAGCAGTCACGTCTGTTTATTATCAGGCCATCTATGGCATTTTGCATTAAATCGATAAAATCAGTGTTAATCGTGTCAATTCCCTCGTCTTTTAATTCATTAAGCAAACCTGTTATGAAGAATCACGTTATACTTATCGAATAAAAATTCAAGAAATGATTGTATTTGGAAATTCGATGAAAATGTTTAATTCATATATTTTGAATATTATATTGATTAAAAACTAGATTATCACAGGTCTCACTTATAAGATTAATAAATCTCTAATTAATATAAATTGATATTATTAAATCGATTGAACAAGGTTATCGAATAGCGATTGAAGATATAGGGAAAATTTCGATACTCAATTCACTCCCTCGAGACTCGTGACCTATTAATGATTAATAATTGTTCTGCTTAAACAAAAATTCCATTAGCGGCAAAGGAGCAAAGGTAATCCTAGCGAGATATTGGAACAGTTGTAGTGTTAATTTAAATTTTTGTCATGTCCGGGAAACATAGAAAATTAGGTGTAACATCTAGCAAAATCACGTGACTTTTTATAAGTAAGAAGATTTACGTAAAGTTTTAGTCTTCATACATTTGAGTAATTGATATCTTTAAATGGGAATTATCTTATATTATTAATCTAGTATTACATAATAATCTTATAATTATGCTTTAAGAATGCAATAATTCAGATAGTCTACAAATCTGCCATAAATAATGTCTTCAAAGAAACAAATGTTCAGTAAGTACATATGTTTAATCAAATTTCATAATATCGTCAATTCAACAGATGTTATCAGATTACTAAACAAAACATCAGTGATCGTTATCATTTCACGCTAGATACTGAAATTAACAATGAAGTGGTGAACAATGCTGTAGACATTAGAGCCGATTAAATAGCGATTACGGGTGATTCGCTCGAATTTGTAGCAGCGCCTATTAAATATCGATTTCCGCGACAGAATTTCCATTTGCCGGTGAATATGAGGGCGGACGGTGGGTGCTTCGTGCTTTATCGCGGAGCAGCTATCGATTGCGTCTGCCACTTGCTACCACCATTTTTGCCTTTCTTCCTCCTTTCCCTCTTTCCTATCCAACAATATCGCGCGATGAAAACGTTTGCCGCGCGTGCAACGAGACACCGGGGCGAGTAATTAAAGCGGCGGCGGTTTCGATTTACCAACGGCCGCAACGTATCGTTCTCGTGACCGAAGGATCGATCCTATTTCCATTCTCGCTCCCCTCAGTTACATGTCAACATTATTATATCGGCAACCTCCGATGGTCGTGTTAGACCACGCTATCGATTTGAAGTAATGCACGATGAGGACTGTTTACGGCAGTCCACGAAAGGAACTCGATTCTACGAATATACTCGACTGAAATTGCTAATGAGAGTGCTTCTCGTTTCCCAGTACGTTCTTACGATCTTTTCAACAGAAATTATTGAGTGATCGTAACAGTTGTACTTGCAATAGTTTTTTCATTTTATGCAGTTCCTGCTTCCACTACTTATTAAATTATGTAATAATTACTTACTGCAATTTTCTAGATTAGAATTCATGAATATGAGAATTATTGTCTTAATCTTTATTATTAGAAAATAATTCGATTGGAGGATTATGAATTCTTAATCTCTTGAAAATGCAAGCACTTTAATCGCCTTCAGATACAAGAGCCCTTACTAAATGCGCTCATCACCAGAGATCTAATGCAAAACTTTAAAATTGATATGCTTTGGCACCCCGGCGCTTATAATCATAACTTGTATTCCGTCGAGGAGACGGTAGGCGATGTTACGTGAAAGGGGGTCGCCTTGTCTTCCTTCTCCCTCACCATTTTACCCTGCTTACTATAACATCCACTGGTATTCTGAAAAGGTCGCAGTCGCGTTTAACGACTACGCTTGTAGTACACAAGAATTCATCCATAGGATTAAACCCACATCGTATTGCCTAACCTGCCCATCGATGGATCGAATGCTTTCTGCTTTAATCATCAGATACTTGAAACCGAAATACGACGCTTTGACACTGTGACATGTCGGACGTATTTAATTTACCTGCTACAGTCATTTGGTAATATACTGTAAATGACGAGAAAATCATTACCCGT
>NW_017165508.1:230180-236699 GCF_001652005.2 Ceratina calcarata | reverse complement strand
ATTTCGAACATGAAATTCAAGATTGAAGTTTCGTATGAACTTTGAATATTTAGTATAATAACATTTTTATGAGCAAAATCGTTTCAACCTATATCTTTTCGAATTTCTTCAGGTTTCATTTCAATGGCTCGAAACCCATGCATTCTCAAATAAGGTATAAATGATAATGTATGAGGATAGAACTATAAATTCTATGTTCAATTTCACACGAAAACCACGATACAAGCCAAAGGCTATGTACCGACGTTGACCCAGACCCTTGCCTTCCATCTATCCAGCTTATCTCAATCTATCGGATTTTCAGTGAGACTGCAAGAACGATGGTTCCTTAATTTAATAGGCTCTCGTAGCCATACTACGTGTAGATATACTTTCAAAGTTTATAAAACGGAAAATATGTATAATACTAAAACGTTTATGTTTATATTGCAAATGTTATAAATGAATTGCGGATATTTATGTATCGATGAGAAAGATGAATTTTAAACGAAATTCTGTGCCTCACCATTAAACAATTAACAGATTAATTGGCTCGTTAACACCGCAGGATATAGGATTTTCGATACGGATCCGATGCAACAGTTAACCTGCGTCCAATATTGAATTATCCTCTGTAAAATATTGTTTCGTGGTTTAGGCAATTTACGAAATCAATTACAAAATGTAGCAGAAAAGTGTTTTAAAAATAATGTGCCTTTTTCCGTTATACTCACGACACGATCACGTGGGAATTCCCAGCTTAAGAACAATTAACGATCGAGCTCTTTTCATACTCTCCTACCAAAAAAACATAAAAGCTTCGCTTCCGCAAATGAACGCTAATGGCTCCTAAGCGGTGAGAAGTTCAGCGAACACGTAGGTGGCCACAGTTAGAAACCGCAGGAACTCGACGCGAGTGCCGGAAGGTGATTGTCCTTGCCCTTGGTCGTGCTCGCACGCACGACGGTAATCGAGAGCATGGAAGCTTGCGTGACCAGTCGGATTTAAGAAAAGCTCGACCTGGTGCGCCCCTGAACTCCGAACCGAGAAATTTTAAGCATCTCCGACCGAGTAACGCAATAGGCAACAGAGGTACGCACGCACACATCTTCGTTTGCCGTGATCGTAATAGATTTAACCTGGGCTAAAAGCTTTGCGGCAGACTCGAGCTTTGCGGCGACCTGTTCACGATACTTGACCCACCATTATTAATTCCATCCAGGAAACCCTGTTGTACGGTATATACACATTCTTGGGGATTTAACGCGATTCCCAATATTCGGTAAATTATCTATCCGGGAACTGGTACGTTCTCATTAAGCTGCAGGTTTGTAAACCTCGAGGAATTTTGACAAATGGAGAGGCCATAATGAAAACGGTTTCCGTGCATCGAATGACATAAATGATTAATTAAAGCTCGCTTCTGTAGAATATCGATTCGTGTTTCAGAAACGAGAGCAGTCTCTGTACTGGGAATCAATTCGGACATACAAGATTAAATATTTGAAGTTATTTTCTGTGATATTATTGTTACCTTTGAAATGCACCTTTAAATGCTTTTATTTTTATACAAGTCCATTAAGCTTTCAAGGGATCATGATTATTCGGATGAATTAAATCACATGAAACGTCCGTCGCATTATTCGCATTCTGTGTTTATCAAAATTCACATCCGAATACGACAGATTTCTATTTAAAATATTTTGCGTCCATAAATAATTCGCTCGAATCTGAATGTCGATGATGCTCCGACGGAACAAGTCTCCTCTTGTCTGGCTATCCAGGTTTCCATCTCTTTGAGTGAAGTTCAATATTTAATCACGACTGGTGAAAGTGTAGATTGCCAATTTCGTCAAGCGTCCGTACCGGCATCCCGGCAAAAATAAAATCCGAGCGTCTCGTTTTAATTCCATCGTTTCCGCATTTCGATCCAATCCGTCCATTCCCTCTTATGTACTTCCAAAACTGTTCTGGTGGATACAACACAGTGCGAAGTAAGACTCGATACTTATTTTATCGCCGCTAGTGCCGCTTATTTTATTCAGACTGCGTACGGCTCGCTTCAAGAATTTCTAGCGTGCACTTCTTTCTTTCCGTCAGCCTTTTATCTTCTTTCGCCTCTTCTAAAGCCGCTGATAAAGGAGTTCATTACTGTAACATTTTTTCGCCTTTCTTCCCACGCTCCTAGATTAACAATCCCGGGTCGAAAATCAAGCTTTTTGTTCTTATCAATTTATTGCACGTAAAGTAACTAATTAACACATTAGTCGGAAATATACTGGGTCGATAGAATTGACCTTTCGTGTTAGGAATATTTTATCTTTAGAAGAATTCTTCGTAGTAAATCTTACTGAGAAATTTATGAGTGTAGAATTTTTTTAATTATTCTTTATTACATATGTTATATGTACATAGTAATCAGTCCGAAAAATCTTATTTCCGGTTGCTTAATGTCATGTTTAAGTGAATGAAAGACTGCTAAATACGGAATTTACTACCAATGGCCAAACCATATTAGGGTCACGACTTATCAGTTGTCCAAAACAAAAACAAATCTCTGGAGATATTTGAGCATAGAATTATAGAGGACGTCAATGCCTGCAATTTCTGTATAATAATTTTTTGCTAGCATCAATAATTAATGAATAAATAAAATAGTTTATTGCAAAAATGTTTTCAACGTCAAGTGAAAAATGTTTCAGACAGAAGTTATAACTCCAGTTACCAGATTGCCAAGAAAGGCAACTTCCTTCTAACTGCACTCGTTAAGAAATAATTAGCAATAAACGTTAATTGATCAGTCCTGAATTATTCGAGATAGAAGAAAATTGTTATTGGTTGTGCGATTCTCTCATGCAGAAGAGTCAATTATTAGTATACTATTTGATAGAAACCTACGTTGTTTGAACCTATTGTTCTTTCTTAGACTGTGGCGTAATTATTCAGGTAGAATAAATCAAGTATTTTAATTCCTAATTTACTTTCTATTGTAATATGTAGTGCGCGAGTTGTTTTCAAATAATTGACGAAGTTAATGGTAGTTATTGTTCCAACATAGTTTTATCGTAGCCATTATACCCGAAATTCAAGTTTTCATTAAAGTTTGTGTAGCAGTATCATGCACTAAATTATATCACATACTCCTAAACAACAATTATAATACTAATTGCGTTAAAGCTCCCGTTTCCCTTAAATTAAGGCTCATCTTAATCAGAATAATTTCGAATAATGAACATTCGTTCTTCTTACGGTTTTCATTAACAAAATTACCGCGTAGCATTATTCTGCTTATATTCTAAACGAAAATAAAGAGAAGAAATTTAGAAAATCCATACCGGCAAGAAATTCCGTCCAGTGAAATTCGTTCAATGAGAAAAAAGTGAGCCAAGCGTGCATCTAACGTAGTGCCATTCGTGCCACGCTAAAATGCTCTCTGTTCTACTCGCAACTTGGAGTGTCTCTTCCATTTTTCTCGACAGCTGCCACAGTCACGAGTGGACAATAATCAACGAGCCGCATCTCTTCTGTTCATTCTGTTAGCTACCCTTTCTTTTGCGTGTGTCTTAAGAATGAAACCATCGCTACCGAAGCGTTAATTTGATATCGGTTCACTTTTCTGGCTCGGGTACGCGCGGTAATTGAGTTTTTTCCCAGCCACGTATATATTCATCGAGCCCTCTGGCCGATCCGACCGACGATTTACGTTGCCGGCTGCCACCGTTTCTTGGCTCCCAGCCGTTCGTTTCGCGCTCCAATCGAAGATGAACAAATCATCCGCGAATGGAACCAGAGAAATATGTAGTCTGGTCGAATATCGACAAAAAGGTGTAACAAATCTAAGGGAGGTCAAGCTTTAAATTAAAAATGAATGGATACGAGATATAAGTATTATGTGAAAACGTTTTTCGAAGACGGCAACACTAATAGAACTTAACTAATAAACTATTTTTATCTGTCATAATTATTTTACTTGAATATTGTTTAAAACAACTTATGACGATTAAGTACATTAGTTTATCCAACGAGGCGTCTAATTAATTCGGGGTAATACTCGCTTAATAGCATTGAAATTTCGAGCTCACCCGAACGAACGATTTAATTGCAGTTAATTACGTGCTGCATCGAGTAAACTTTGGATTCTCTGTTAAAAAGAAGAAAGAAAGCGGGGAAAAAATAAAACAGAAAGTTCCAGTTTGCAGTTTCATTACTTTCAATATTTAATACGTGTTCTACGAGGCAGTCGTATAGTTTCGTGACCTAAGGGACGGACTCTGTTACAGTTTTCAAATATTCATCTTTGTTATCCAGGCCAGACAAAATAAACATGGAATTTCAAAGAAGCTCGTCATGTCGAGGATATAATTGGTGTCCCTGGCATCGGAAACTTTTAGAACTTAAACAAATCTATAATTGAGGCCGAACTGTTCTCAATGAGATATTACAATTACCATTTGTAAATAATTTTTGACCGACGTCTTGTTCCATCAACATTTAAATATAACGATCGATCAGCGAGATTTGTATTTTACAAAAAGTGCAGTAAAAAGTCACGTTACATTTAAATACCCCCATTAAAGTATCAGAGTGGAGAAATAACGGTGTAGTAATTCATTTGGAGTGCTCGGCATACACTGTTAGACTCACCTCTCTCGCCCCCTTTTTCGAGCGTTTCCTCTCGAGCTTCGGTGTCTGAGGTAGCAGGGTGTAATCGCCGCTCGTGCCGCCGCCACTACGCTGCCTCGTCACCGGCTGGTGCGACAAGAGGGGTGCCCGCGATGGTGGCGAGAACTGAACACCCTGCGGCAGTAACGAATACCCGAGGTTCTGGCCCTGGACGAACGGCGAATTCGCTGGGAAATGATTCGCCACCACCGGCGCCCAGTACTGGTGCGAATACCGGGACGGCGAACTCCCTGGGAACATTAGACGTACCGACGCTCGTCAAATCGTACTATACGTCATGCGTCAGTCCCGTAGTAATAATTGTTATTCGATATCGATCGATGCTACGATCGATCGATAATCGAGTCGAAGTAGGTGATCGAGCAGGTTTATTCCGCGGATACTGTTTCTACTACCAACTGTGTATAATGGCAGTTTTACTTCAGGAAATAGAAGTTGAGTTAAGCTCCGGCTGGGGTGGAAGGTAAAAGGAATCGGAAATTTCTTTGAGCAAGTTTTATCCTCCCGTTCAATTTACTTCGATAGGCTCGCGGTTTATGCTTGTCACAAGTCCCGATGCCTAGCAATTGTTTTTAAATCTGAGGAACTTACTACTCCCTGTATAAAACTGATTCTATTCTCCAAATGAGGCATTACTCCTCTTCGGTACGTTACGAAAGTCAACTCTTAGCATGAGAAATCAAGCTTTCTTTCTATCGAAATTGCGAACTATGCATTCTGCTTGAACGACGGTGAGGACTAATAGAATAAGTCTCAATTTCCTCCCGCATCTTTTAATGTAAAACCTTCTACCTATTAATTAACAAACTCTCAGACGTCGAATTCCCCGGTTTAATTAAGTCGCTAGGAACGGGTATGGAACTTACTGTCGCTACGAGGGTTGCTGTGCCTCCTTTGTGCCTTCCACGTCGTCGATCGTACTCTTCCGGCAGTTTCAGTGTTTACGGCGTCGACGCTGAGACTTCTCGCGACGCCCCTGTAAGGATTCGACGAGGATGTCTCACTGGCCGCGGCGACACCAGCGAGCTGCTCGTTAAGGGCGTACAACTTGGACGTAATGTCCTTACCGATGAGGGTGTTGAGGACGACCTTGAGCAGCGGCCTGTGCCTGAGCACCCTGAGCAACTTCAGCCTGGTCCAGCAGATGTACGTGCTCGACTCCTCCGCGCGTATCGTCACTTGGAAGACGTCGTCGATGTTCTCGTGCATGGCCTCCCATTCCGGCGAGTCCACGAACTGATAAGCTTTGATGTAATGCAGGTGCGTCCCGTCGCAAGTCACCCTCAATCTGAATTCGAATCACTTATTGCTAAACTGCGGATTTTATACATTTCTATAAATGCATGCAGTGTGATATCATTATTTTTGGAAGTTAACAGAGATTTACTCCATTTTTAAAATCTGGGGTCGAAATTTTTTTTTGAAAATTTTAGGCTCCAAGAAACAAACTCAAAGATATTTGCATGAGTATGAATAATTCTATTCATAGAGCAAAAAAAAAACAGGTCCAAAATGACTTTAGTAGGATTTATATTTTTACATAATATTTATACACATTTTACTGATCCAAAAATGGAATAAAATATCTCTTTCTATTAATAAGGTTTATACTAATGCGATGGATTTTTGAATATTTCATCATATTGAAGTGCGAGGCTGATACTTCATATTAAAATTGTGTGCCTCTCATTTAAATGGTTATCTCTTAATAAAGATTTGTACTGCGATTTTATGTATTTTGTTTTCGAAAATATCGTTCGATATTCACAGGTACACTCAAATGCAGATTATTCACAAATCATCAACTCGACAACCAGTCGTCGTTTTTATTAAAATTTATTTGTAATTTTATCATGT
>NW_017165508.1:224026-229843 GCF_001652005.2 Ceratina calcarata | reverse complement strand
ACATTCCAAAAGTTTTATTTTGCATAAAAATGCGCAATCTACCCGTTACATAATTCAACGTATTTCACCACATTCCTATCCAACTTTTACTCACGAATAAAAATATTCTCATAAATTAAGGAATATACAATGATAAAATATACAGAAACGGTTTTCAGATACGATCTTAAGAACGGAGTTAGAAACAAATCCTTTTACAAACACGAGGAACAACGTCGTGTTTGGATTCATAAGAGCAAAATTCCCTCGCAGTATGCAACACGAAGCTAACAGAAGCGCCGTGTACTTCGTACACAGGGCATAAACAGGATGCGCGTGATACAAGAAGAGACGCGAACTTCTCGCGAAGAACTTTCCGCAGGGCGAATGAATTCGAGAAGCTCGAACACGTTGGTAGTGAATAGTTTTGCGTAATTTCGTCGAAGTTTCGCCCTTCTCGAGCGATTGAATACCGTCAAACTATAGCCAACAGTTACTCTGATTTTCACACGTGCTTTAATCCAATTTGTTTTAGTGTGCAATGCTTTGATAACAAAAGTCAGATATGTGACATTCTATTAAATAGAACTTTTTATAGAGAACAATGTTTAATGGCAATGGTTTAGAAATGAATTTTTCAACGAATATTAATATCAGATTGAACCAGCAATTTCACATGCAGGAATAATGGAGCTTCCGTGCAAGCGAGGACTGAGTACGAAAGTCAGTCCGCCTTCGAAACGGTTTCCTAGGATCGATTCCATGCGAGCAACGGTAATACGCGACTAAAAAAAAGTATATTCCACGGGGCGAGAGGGTGGGAGCGTGTTAATACTCACTTGCCACGCAGTAGTATCGATAGCCGTTCATCGGCAGGCGTGACGCCCTCGGTCGCGTACGTCTGACCAGAGTCCAACTTTAATATCCTCGCCTCCTTTGCCAGCTCCTGGAAGTGTTTCTTGCTGACCTTGTACGGCTTGAACAGTTTCAGATAGAGCTCGGCCAGTTCCGGGCTGAGCGCGGGCGGTAGAAATCGACAGGCTAGTATGAGCGAGTGGATCCCGTTCAGGAGGCCGAGAGCTAGGCACCAAAGCATCGCGTCCAGGGCGCAGATCGTGATGCCAGCCCAGAGCGCGGCTAGCATGAAGCCGGCCGTGAGAAACGTGCGTAGCGCCAATACTGAGGCCTTGAATGAGCGCGGCACCAAGAACGCCGCTGCGAAGAACAAATTCGCCGCCTGTCAAAAAAGCAAACGGGAACGAAACGGTTCATGAGAATCCTTACAGCAAGACTGCTTCACATCAAAAAATTTTCAGCAATCGTTTGGAAATTATTGATGGACAAAATGTAACTATTACCATTGAAGTTCAAGTAACTTAGTATGCATATATGCAGAGGTGAAAGTCATAATGGGTGTAATTCACTTTTCGAAATTAGGAGGCACCGGAAATGGTACAGCTGTTTTTATTAACACGCCTACATTATGCTATATCAGTTTACACTTACTTCACGTTTTCTTGAAATATATTAGCATTCATAGTGCAAGTCACAACTCGGCTGAAAAGTGATTTACATCATTAAGGTTTCACCCCTCATATGAAAGTATAAAAAGCATTTTTTCTCAGAGAACTTCTTTTTAAGGATGTACTGATTTTTCTGTTTTCATTCTAACATTCTATAGACCAGACCTTAACAAATTTTATTTTTCAACGAACGTTTTCTGTTAGATAAAACAGTAAGATTGGTGGTATAATAAATATCCCAATTTCTACTCACTGTCTTACGCGAGTGAATGGAAATTGTGATATTTGCTATATTGTCGCAGTGACCAAAAGGATTATCTCATCAATTTAATCTGAAGGATTAAGTGCAGTCCAATACGCACAATGCTCACTGGTGCCAAGCATTGTCTCGTATTCTATCAATCTCCCAGTAAGTATCCATGAGTTCCCCTAATCCTCCTACCAGACATAATACACATTGTTCTACCCAAAACGCTTACAACCGTGTACTCCTACGTTATATCCGCGAAGCGTTGAAGGGACCGCGACTTACCTGGAAGAGCTTGTGCTGCGCTGCCTCCCATTCGTCGCAGTAGCCTCCTGCCGATGGCAGTACAGTGGTATTTAACCTCTCGGTCACGTTACTGGCCTCGGTGCTATTCCATACGTCCACCAAGAGTTCCGTGTAATTCAGATCCTCCAACGAGTAGCCACCTAGGCTGGGCAGGCCGCTATAATTGAAGGTGTAGCCCTCGGTAGAGTAGGTTGTCAATGTCGGGCTGGTGAATGGGGTCGTCGTGGTGGATGACAAAAGGCTGCTCGCAGGCGAGGGAGCATCAGTCGTGTTCGCCATTTTTCGTCGCGAGCGCGTGGTACGGGCCATCACCTTCTTCCACTGGAACGATGTTAGGATGCCATTAAATTATCTCGGAGACATTCCATTCGGAGTAGATATTGGAAGACGAAAGTGAAAATTAAACATTAAAATCGAGCAAGAGTAGAAGCTCAGTAACTTCAGAGGACCATGTTTTATATGTTCTTTAATTTATTTAAATTAACAACAGCTAACCCAGAATGTAAAATATGTGGATTATAAATTAAGATATTTTTCTGTACCGTGCTGAATATTTATGAAGAACTTTGATTAATTTTGGGATTATTGTTGAAATTTCCAACTACTAATGAATTCTATCGTATAGTACATCTTTCTGTAACCTTCAGCACAGAGATTTCCCTTAGGATCCTACAAATTCTGGGATACTAGGGTATTGACCTAGTGAAGTAATGGGATATTGAAACATTGAAGCATAATATACTCCTCCATGCAAAATAGAGAATTTTCAAATATCAGATATATTGTATAATGTAAAGCATACTAAACGATTCTTCCATTATTCAGTAATATAATTGAGAAACGAGGACTTGCACGGATTATCATTCACGCATAATGCAAGTTTCTGCGAATTACTTTGCGTAATACGCCGTCTGTTAACGTAATTACTTATACTTCAAACAGATCACAGATAAAAGTATGAAACTCACGTGTGAGTTTCCAGTCACGAAAGGGGGTGATCATCCAATGGGTTTAGACTTCCTCGGAGCGTTAATAATAGATTGCTTCTAAATAGGTCAGACAGTTCCCTCCTCAAGAATCCTTCGTGCCAGCGAAAAACCGGTTTATACACGTTTTGCAATTAAACATGCACGTCACACGATTCGAGTAGATAAAGGGAATCAATGACGGACTGACCAAGCCTCGGAGAATTATTATTTGTGCTATATTTCGTTTAATTGTACAATATTTCTTCTATGGACTCAACGACGTGAAGGGAACATTGTGAAAACATACTGAAGCTATTAAATCAATGTTATCTTTCCCGTCGATCCCAACAAGCACGCCAATGGAAGACGATTCTTTTTCCTATTTCCTTTTTCAGCCACGCGCACAACTCTTGGCAATCCCCTAATTCACGGTATCAAATATTCAGTCCTAGCGGGCAACGCGAGCGAATAAAAACCGGTCTCCTTGCCAAAGCGGGCGTATAAAACAAAGATAAAGTGTTCCAAAGAAAGTACGGCACGACGGCCATAAAAATACTAAAAACCTCACGGCGTCGGCACGAGTTTACGCGGACGGGGAAGCGTAGAACGAGAGTACAGGTAGTCACAATGAATCCGTTCGCTTGCCGGCGTCTCTTTCGGAATTTGATTTTCCGCCCGGATCGGAACGCTGGATACGTGGCAGTCGATCGCATGAAAGATGCAACCGGTACGATTCATCCGCGACCTATCAATATTTACGTCGAAGGGGAACGGGCGACGCGAGTCGGCGTCAATATTTTCCACGCGCCGCGCGAATGGAGATTTAATGCAATTTGTCTGACGGTCGGGGCCGTTTCTCCGGGTTTTACGGTTTTTCCCCGCATGCGTTTTCTCGCATCCAGATTTGACACGCGCCCCGCCCGGATAAGTTCCCACATTTCCATTTCAATCTACCAGGACGACCTGTCGAAAAATAAGCCGGATTCTCGTCGCCTCCAAGGCGTTATGAATTGCACATATGAATAGTATCGTATCGACACAATTTTTATTCTCCTGAAACTCAAGCAAAATGTCACTCGGTTTGTAATATTGAGAAACATACAGCTTATCGATTTTGAAACAAATCGTGTAAAATAATATAAGTATCTTTACTATAAATACATTGACAAACACACAGAAGAATAAAATATGAAAAGATGCTATGATTTCATTCTATGATCATAAATACGTCGTATTTAAAGCAGCGGATGCTGAATGAATTTCCATATTGATAAATTTCTCTTCTTTTCTTTCTAAACGAAGGAAGCAACAAAACTTTGAGCTTTACTTTTTTTGTTCTTTTAGTATTCAAATTATGTTTAATAATTTTATCAGCTAATTTTTATTTAAAGACTGTCTTTATGAATAGTCTTGAAAATAAGAACTGTTCGAGAGAATCATGTCAAGGCAATAAAAAGAAATTGTTAATGTATAAATGTCATTAAACTCAGTCACTACTCTTGTGATAAGGAACGTCTATATGTATGATGCAAATTGGTTAAATATTCCTTACTGACTTAAAGTCAGTGTTAGAAGAAAGAAATTCGATTTTAGCAGTACAATGTATTAAACGTGTTTAACTGAATGCAGTACCCGACAGCGTGACACAATGAACTTACAAGAGTAACATAAAGAGACCTGAAGTTCGCATCAGTCAGGCAATCTTATCAATTCCGTCGACGGGGAAGTCTTTTATTCAATTACTTCTCGTTCCATTTACACCGAGCGTAGGAGCTGCATTCGATTCGTGTAGCGAATGAAAAAGTGCAGGTAGTCGTGATGGTATCAAAAAATTCGTACCGATCGGTATCTCTCAGGGTAGAGACTGACCGAACGGTGTTTGGCCGGGGATCGGAGGCTTCGGTCGACTCGTAGTCTTACAACAATTGATCCGACTTGGGAATGATCCAGCCACGCTCACTCAGTGCATTTCATTTCTCGAACGCGACGCGACAGGGCGAACCTTTCAATCTGCCGCCGCAGATTTTTCTATCCCTCGCTCCCGGAACGCCGAATCAAACGACCAGCGTCGACCTTTTTCTTCTGCCATTTTCTGTCTCGTTGGCTCTCCGGAACGAATTCGCTTGCGCGAGCGGAACTGGGATGACCGGACGTTTGAAAAAGAAATCTGAACCCACAGTGGATCGTGTAAAAAAAGGCGGAATGGACAATTTGGTGGATGAGAAAAAAAAACGGTCTTGTTTAACGAATAGTGAACTGTGAATACTCCAAATTCATGCAGAGGTTTTATTTACTAGTGGTCAATACAAATGGCTGTTGTTTTAGAGATAAAGGATTTGAATATATTTACTGATTGAACAAATAGAAACACGACCTTTTTGTATTTTTTCGCCTTCGTGATTTATTGTGGTTTTTCTATTTACGTATTGTGTTGGAAAAATAATAAATCGCCATGTTCAATCTTTTACAGGGGTAAATATCTGGAAGCGTCGCATCTGTGCTGCTATAACTTCAAAGTTGTTTGGCAGACAGCATTGAGTGACAAATGTGAAACTTGGAACTCTTCCATTCAGAAGTTTCGGAAAATAAAGCGCTATAGGAATTTATGGGGTACAACATTCCAATATATTTTTATAACCAAAAGAGCTGTAAAACTCGGATAGTTAAGGAGACAATAATAGTAAATAATCGTCTAGTGAAACATATCTCACGCGCATAAATTTCCGATACTTACTGTTACAAACTGAAACAAAATTCTATGAACTGATAAGAATTATTATTGAGTTTATTCATT
>NW_017165508.1:212915-221696 GCF_001652005.2 Ceratina calcarata | reverse complement strand
AAAATATTTTTTATATCGTTGTCATCGAAATCCCTTTGAAAGATTCACGTTTAGAATTGCCTGTGGACGCTGCAAACCACAAATAAAGTCTGTTTTGAAAAGGGGTTTCGCCTGAATGGGTCAGGCGTTTCTTTCAAGAAAACTGCTATATGCAGACTTTCAGATGAGGCAAAAAGAAAAAAAAAAATAACCCAGCACTTTCATACGAGAGTAGAGATCTGTTGAACGAAACAGGGAGCAGTCCCCTTTCGCTGGTACGTGTAGGCATATAGGATATGCCGGCGAATTTCAACTGTAGCGCATCTGTTCTCGCGTCCCAAGAAACCGGCTTAGATTATTATTTATAGGCTCACGTCACAACCGGCGCTAGGTACCATAGGAACGGAACTGGGTCGGGAGAATTTGATTTTATTCCCCTGGAAATACACTTCTTCAATCAACCATAGAGTGTTCCTTATATGACGTAAAAGCGCGCCTTCTGTTCCCTCTGTTCCAAACCACGAGAAACATTTCTTGTCATTTGAACTTGTATAAACTACAATTGCCCTAAAAACAAGTAGCTGGAACTTATTTTCACTGTGAAATCATTTTATAGAAGGGAACATTTGCTATGATCCTTGATCATTACGCATTCGAGTGTTACCGCCCACGTTACTTCCGCCTGCGGTAATATAAAATCACTTAAAACCATACAGAACTGCGTGCCTACGCGAAACATCTATTTATAGATCAACTGTGAACAGTTAATTTCTAAATTGAACGGCTCCTTATCATTACACGGAATTGCGCTGTCGACTCCGAAACCACCTTACACCCACGTTCAACCACTTCCGACCTGAATTTCGACATCCGTTCGTTGAATCTTGACATTTGACGATCGAGCTTACATGCCTTGGCAGCCTTCGAACCGCATTCTATGAAAGGCAGAAAACACCTACGCGAGTTACGTGCAAATTAAAATTCTAATTATTACCTGCTCGTGGAGCATCATCCTGAACACGGGTTTAGGTCAATCGATTTATGATACCACACGGCTGATAAACTTTCCTATGTTCCGTCGCTTTTTACATCCCGACGCGTGACTAATTTACGGTTTCTTACCCTGCGTCGCTTTTTCCAACTGCAGCTTTACGAGCGGGAGCATCGAGTATCGATTTCGTAGTGCACATAAGGCGGACACAAAAGTTTACGACGGACTTCAGTTTTATAGTACACTTTTCCTTCACCTGTGATCTACTTGTTTATCGTTGGCATCTTTCTGTACAACTAATTACTGACTACACAAATATCGAAATGCGATCAGCGAGAAGATTCAGAATACGATTGTATGAATATGATAATGCGAAACGGGGCAGGTATCACGTGTGTATTCATAACCGTTCGAAAACCCAATATGAGAACAAGTGGAGAGGCAGTAATAGAAAAGTAGTTACGTTTTATGTGTAAGCATCAACGTTTGATGAGAAATAGCAATGGATGCATTTGTTATGGTCCGTAAATTCTGAAGTGTGCTCACTGTTTGAATAGTTGCTGTTATTATTCATGAAATACTGAACATGTCGCTGGCGATGGGTGTAATAATATTTCCACAGATATTTACAATGGTATCAAATAGAAAACTTGAATTTGCATTAACCTTTCTACTATCATTCTTCGATCTCCTGCAGACGTGCCTGTATCTATTGATTTGGCAAGAAAATAATTTCGATTATCACGAATATATAGCGTTGTTGAATTCCAAATTCTGAATTAAATGCAATTCTTATGTTGACATTCCAGGCCTTTATTAGACAGTCTAGCTCTTGGGAAATCTGTCTGTTTGTACAACTTTCGCAACTAGTCTCTATCTGAAATTGAGGTCCAGTGGCCAAAACAGGGGAGGAACAGGAATACTAATGATAGGATGAGAGGTGAAGATGAGTAAGAATGTTTTTATTTAAATAGATTTAGGGTGTTTGTCACTGACTAAACAATGGTAATAAATTATTTCGCCATTTAATAGCATTATAAAAACCAAAATTACTCGTTTGCCAAGGCAATATATAAAAATCTATAAGAACACAATTCTTCCTAAGTCAGAGGTATACTTATTTCCGACCGAAAAATGTGACACTAACAAGGAGAGAGGAGAATTGTTGTTTTACCCCTTTCCCAAGGGAGGACTCCTTTCATGGAACAAGTTCGCCATTTCGAGCGACGTCGCACGAACGTCGAAACGGTCATCGCGATAACGGTACGTGCCACGAAGTTACATCTAGTTCCAATCTGGATTAACAATCGTCTCAAAGTTCATCGCCTTCGGCAAGTTTCGGGCCGCGAAGCCACCTAAAGTAGCAGGCAAGGGCGAGCGCCGGAAAATGAAGCGGTGTAACTGGCAGTTTTAAGAGGAATTCAAACAGAAGTTCCGGCTCTGTCGGCGATTGAACGAGTTTGTTGTTTGACTTGCCGCAAATCGCACTACGACCGGCTTAAAATATCGTAAATTTCGGGTTAGGGGAGGGGAGTACTGGTGGATCGAGCGCACTCGTTCTGCTATTGTTTCGAAACGGCCACTTTAACGGTAAGGGCTACTTCCCAACTGGGCCTGTTCCCAGATAGGCACCGTGACGAGTCGGATAATCGACCATCTCGTCCTCGTTACGTTTTCTCGTACAATACGTTCCACTCTGCTGTCTGTTGTTTCTCTGAATACATCGTGCAGCTCAATTTTATGAGAAAAATTGCGAAAAAAAATAAGTAAAACAACATTTATCCTTTAATTCGTGATATTTAGTACCTGTTATGATCCCTGCAATTTATTGACTCGTGAAGGTTTTTATCTTTCAACCGATACATCGATATTTAATTAACAGGGGAGGTGAAAGGAAAGAGAAATAGTCATTCGTTTTTTGTGCAACATGATAGGTGTTTTTGTTTCAAGGGGCATGAAATAGACTGGATATTCGCGAAAGAATTGTGCCATCAAGATTCGTCGTTAACGAACTTGTACAAAAAAAATCAATAACGGCTTCGTGACCGAGCATCTAAATACTGTTAAATTACTGTGAACATATACAATAAATTTCAGTGAATGGCAGCGCTGCCCCATGATACTTAGTCCTTTTATAGTATCGGGTCGCTAATGTATCGCTGACATTAATAGCGTAGAACGTTTCAAGTGCCTTATACCATAAGGAGAGCTAATAACATGTTAAAAAAATATGATAATCAACCTGTATTTCTATTTAATGCATGCAGAGTTATGTTCATAAAAATCGACCGATATAAATCAATGCATAAAGTAGAACATATTATGGAAAATAATCCATAGGTGATTAAAGGTATTACGTATTATTAATAAATATTAATTTTCCATTTAAATATATTACAGATTCGTCAGATATGCATGATATAAAATTAACATTAAAATCCGTATATTGAAAATAACGTATGTGATGACGTCGACGTGAAATTTATGGAAGAGATATACTTGTACTATTGCATTCATTGATCAATACTCAGTTGGATTTTTCTGCTTCATTCAGCACGGCAAACAAGTTCGATAAACTGGACGTCGCCTAATTATTTCCGCGGATAAATTTTAGAATCCTCCCACGAAGGGACAGCGTCTCCCCGGGAACAATAAACTCGATCTTCCTTAATTAAATTATTCGACCGGGAAAGGAGCGACTACTGGCTTCTCGCGTTCAGAGCCAAGATGAGATAAGCGAAAGAAGCGTCGTCGCACTCCGCAGAATGCGACGGGATTAAATCTCAATTCATGCCAGCGGGAAAATATTGACGCCCGTTAAGAAAGAGGTCCATCCCGTAAATACTAATTCACTGGGAATAAATCATGCCGACTGCTTCTACTTCGAGTTTTACCCCGCCTTACGCTGATTACACGCTCGGATTCGGGACTCGCCTGCCAGGCAAACGATCTCCGCATTTGGCATCCGGGAAAATTGATGATATTTCATTCGACCAACTCGAGACACTCGAATAACTTCACGCGTCCCGAGATTCTGTCACCGAGTTATAAAATATGAGTTCTCAACCGTCAACTGGATAATCAGTTACAGTTTAATATCAAATGTAAATTTTACCAAATCACATTTTTTATCAACTGCACTCTGTGGCACTGATAGCTTAAAATAATCGAAAATAATAACATTTACGTGAATATTGTATTGATTTATGGTATGCAATTAAATTGAAAATTTGCACAGTTAATTTAACAGTTAATATTATTACAATAAAACAAATTGAGCGAATCGAAATGACCCATTTGCTATTTTCCAAAGTACATACGCGATAAGTACATTCGTGCTATTTGCATACTTTTTAAACTCGCGTGTATCTTTCGCTTCACTCGACACTCTACAATTTTCCAACGATTTATACGTGCAATTTTCAGATTTATGTCAGATTCATCGATAAGTTATGTGTCCGCTTAAAACTGTCGTCTGATCCATGACGTAGCGAAGATTATAAGGAAACGCATCGCTCATCGGATTTGATGTCGATGATAAACGGTACCTCTAAACTGCAACCCTGATACGAGATTAAACAGACAGCGACTCTCGAAGAGATTGACCTTTGATAATATTCTAGTATCTCTGACCGCGTTCATCGCACGGTTATGTGGGAATTACTCGTTTCGTGAACATGAATTGCACATAAACCTGGTCTTCATTACGAATCTCGTGAACGATTAATTTTAGCCAACGTCTATTCCACAGTTTCCATTATTTCAAACAGGAAGAGGAAATGAAAATTTTTCCAATGTAATTCTTAACAATTTTAATCATTACAGTTTTCTCATTAAAAAATAATTTGCGTTTTTATTCACATTTAAAGTTTTTAAATACTTTTACATAAAAAAGAGTGAATAAAAAGTCAGAGGGTGTCCATAAAATATTTTACCATTTTTTAATTTATAATGTAATTAAATCGCAATAACAACAGAAATGATTTACGTAAGAATAAAATTTTGTTTGCCAGAAGAGATTTTTAATAAAATTATTTTCGAACCAGGTCGACGATTTATTTGATAGAAATCGGCCGACCCGTTGCAGCTCTTCGCGTGTAGGTACGTGTTCGCGGCTATGGGAATTAGCTGTACGCCGTATTAAGTTCGCGCGTAACACACGCCTAGCGAGTGGCCACCGCGAACATTTAACGAGCCACTCATCGGTAGTTCGCAAGTGGTTCGCATTCGTGCGGAAATAAACGTTAGCGAATTACTTGCCCGTCGCAGGTCGACTCGCCGGCGGATAATAATTGTTATCGCTCCTTGTACCGTGACGATACCGATATTATGTGTGCCCGGAATTCGCCACTTTTTACGCTATCTCGTCCGCGTTTGCATATTAATTGCACATTTATCGCTAGATTACTTTCATAAAATATATAATTTTCGAAGGAAGAGTGCTAAAATCGCGATTTTAAACACGAATAGAATATTTTGTTTCATCGTGAGAAAAATTATGTACATAGATTTGCTTTTTACTAATGAAACTTGAAAGTCCTGCATGGTCGAAGGGAGTTCGTATTTTACGGACGGGGCGAATGACAAATCGGAAACGGTAAGGGCTAGACCGCGCAATATCCGGCGCTCGCGACCAAAGGCTAAACAGGCAGTAACAACGTGTAATGAACGGAGACGGTACACGTTTCACGCGACGGTTCAATTAATTTTCCCGCTTCGCGTTAAGTTACGTTCAAGGATTACAGCGACTCGCCACGAAACACGGTAGCCAGTTAAGCCAGCCAGTTGCCCCCTATTTTCATCTGGCAAAGAAACGAGCTACGATCTTTCACGTCGGAGCAAATGCTCGTAAACATTCGATTCGCAGTCATTCGCGTGACTATCAAACACTAGTGGGAACCAGGAACGCGAAGGCTTCACGAGAAAATGGAAACCATTCGAGTTCGGATAAAGAGAAGTGCAAAGAATAACTTCCGGCTTGTCTGGTCAGGAAATTACGTGCAGGAAAACCCTCGTAAAATTGGATAACAAATAAAATCCCATCGTCTCTGGTCGATAAAAATTCTCACAAATAATTTTGATCAATATAATCGTTTCTTGCAATAACGAATATTCGTTTAGTATCATTTTATTCATGAATAAAATATGTAGACTGTGAATGCTTTAATAAACGGCTAAAAAAGAAACAAGATATTACATCGGGCAATTTTAGGGAAACGTTACTGACACTTGTTGCCAGGAATGTCTCCGTGACCCGAATGCGCTTAATAGCTATTGAAATCTACACCTACTTGTCTTTTGCAGTTAACTTTATTTTACAGTTAAGCTTATAATGAATCTAGACATCAATTTCAAGATATTAAAGACAATTACATTCTAATATTCACAAACACGAAATTAATATAATATTCTGACTAAGTAAAAAAGAGTTTTAAAATATTTCATTCAAGTACCTTATTGTTATTAACTGCAGCTGATTATCTTAATCCAACGATGATGAATGGCATCGACGGCTTCCAACATTATGACATTAAGCTTGAAACCATAGCATTATGAATTGAATTAGGATTTAAGCTCGTATAATTATTTTCGTAAAATATAATTTCCTACGATTTTTTAACTAATGAGCATAAATCAAAGAGAATTTAAGAAGTTAAGTAATTCTTTCACGTGGATTTAATGACTATTCACTTTGATATTTGTAACTTTTTCAAGAGTTTTATAAACATTAAATCAGACTTCAAAGGAAGTACTAATGACGACAACGTGAATTCAGGTGAATCAGTATGTATCTATCAAGATTAACAAATATATAAAAAGGAAAAGATCCGTTTCGCTGTAAGCTGGTATTAAAAATATGTATGTTCCCAAGCTGGAAGGTAGCATGTACACAAGATCCACGGTTTCGCGGGCAGTAATGTTCATCGGGCGAGCAAACAGGCAATCTATATGGAGTTTCGCGTTGCACGCTGAACTTGGCTATCGATCGAACCCTAAATCCTTGCGGTTTCAAAGCATAGACACGTAGACACGAGCGGTAAAGCTCTGCAAACGTTTAAAGCAGCCGTTCTACCCGAGCTGCTACCCGGCATTCTACTGGGAAATTCGCTCGGACGATATATGAGCGGAGATTTGCATATTTGAGGAATTTTCCCGCGCAAACCAGTACCCGTGAAATCCGACAAAAAACTCTGTGAATGGGCGATAATTCGGAGCGTCGCTCTTACGGAGTTAGACGGTTAAGTCGTAGAGAAAATTTACCGTGTTCCAAGTGAAAAAGAGAAGAATGGAGATAGCCATTTCAAGAAGAAATGGGTTAAGGAAAGTTGTTAGCTCGCGCAGTTCCAGCGAGGTTTTTATATCCGTTCTCTTACTCGTTAGTGTAGTCCTACCTAATAATCACTGCAGGCAGTAATCTTGCTATTATTTAAGGAGAAAGCTATTCTTTGTATGTTAATATGAAGCTGAAAAACTGAAGCATTTTCAATGAAATTTCAACAGTAGCTTTCTCATATCCAGAGAGTCATAAGGTATATTTATTTCTAAAGCAAACAATACTATTATGAATAATTATGTAGTTGGATTCAAGAGATTTTTACTCTAAAATTGTACATATTCAAATCCTTGAAAATCAGCTTGTGGATTTTTCAAAATTCACATTCTACTGGACTGAAACGAATTTTTACCCATTTCTCAATGTTTTTCAAGTTTGATGAGTTATAAGATTGGTTTTCGTTCACAAAGGTTACTCAAACGAATAACTAAAAACCAATTTCAGAATGTTTTCTCGATCATCATTAACAGGATATAAGGTGTAAAATGTGTATTTACAAACTCCTCTATATCTTTGAAGTTCTATGATTTGATCTGTGTTTATGAAATATTTCTATTCTTTATATTTTCAATTGTATACACAATTAATGCCGATGAGGGTAGTAAACAATAAATGAAAGTGAAAAATCATGAATATGAAGATCTTAATTATACCTACATTGAATTATAGAGAACGCTTTTCAGGAAGTGTGCTATCGCATTCAGGTAATCCATCGTCGGCTGTACTTATCATACCTTATCCAATGCTTGGCGTATTCCATCAAGGGTGTAGAATGCAAATGGTCCAAAAGACGGTCTAAAAATACGAGGAAGCCCGGGCCGAGTGTTATCGATTCGCAGCAGGAGCCTTGATTCCGTCTATCCGTGATTCATCGCCACGGAAACCGATGCAACAGCAGAACTTTATTATCTTCGAGGTCGCGTAAAAGGCTGCGTGATTCGAACTCCCGCTTCGAAACTGTTTTACTGCCTGGCGGCGTTTACGAGTCGGCAGATCTCGCCGGATATTTTCTGGCGGCCACGCCGGCGTTGGAAAAGCTGACCGCTCGAAACTGAGCCCCGCAATCGGTCACGTCATCGGACCACCTACCAGCGTGCAGATTTTATCTGTCAAAAGCCAAGCCCGACGCCAATCGTGTTTTATTGGGGCGAGTAGCGAAACATCAGAGAGAGATCTGTGCCGAGGACTGCGTTACGGTGAATGATATCTCTGCTCCCAAAGCGCGACCATTGATTGATTCGTTAATAACGGGGCTACTGCGTGGAATGAGCTGATCGAGGGCGCGAGATATCGTTCGACGGTTTCTAAACCCGACAGTTCGCGGACCATTTGATTCACGTAATCCCGCTACCCTCTATCAAACGACTAATCAACAATCTTGTAATCAATTTTAACGAGTATAAATAATTATTGATACAGGATGATTTTATGCTTCAAATCACACGAAGAGTTCTCTTAATTTTAATTATCATACGAC
>NW_017165508.1:210449-212854 GCF_001652005.2 Ceratina calcarata | reverse complement strand
TGGATAGACTTAAGAAGTAGCTAGAAAAATAGTTAACAAATCTGAAAGATGAACAGTGTATAAAACGTAATGAATTTTGATGCAGTTTTAATAGCTACACTCTTCTAGTTTAAACGCTAGAGATAAATATATCGTGCGGGTGTTAGTAGTATTCGTTTACAGAAAAGCGGGAAAGTCATTTGGCGAATTGCTTTCGGCCTGCGGATCTCAAAATTATCGATTATGGCACAGATTTTCCGTGTCTCAAACACGTGTTTGGCTATCGTCCAGAGGAAATTCATTTGGGAAGCTAAGCGAGATTTACATTCCCAAGAGTCTCCCTGTTGCTCGTAATTAAACGTGACCCGAACTTTTGGAAAATCGAGACGAGTGCAAGGATCAATGTTGGATATCGTACGTCAATAATAATTCAAAGCTTTTACGTCGGTAATTCCTCGTTCGTACGGCGATGATTTAAAAGAGAAATCATTTAGTTGGAACAAAGAGATTGATGGGTTTCAATTATACGGATCATGATTTTACATTTTTCTGATAACTTCATCTGCCGAACGCTACTGGATGGAAAGGTTCACCTAGCCCTTAGTGACATTTCAAGTTTCGGGTCAACGAACACCTCGTTAAAGTGAAGTTTCTTTCCGCTGTCTAATTTTATCGACGTTTCTCAATTTAGTGCTTGGCTAACAATAAATTTTAGTTAATGAGCGACGAACACGACAGCGACAACAGCAGAAGTTGATGAAAAACTAATTTTTATAAGTTCGTCGCCTATATTGAAGATTATTTAAAAACATTTAATAACATTTTATTAAGACAAAATTAATGAATAGTTTTCTTCTTCAATTATACTATTTCTATATTGTGGTGAATTTTTAGAGCTTCCTCGTTGAATAAAAAAAGTCGACGTTGCTTATGCTCCACAGAAGAGGAAAAAATGTTCACCACGACGGACGTGGACAGGATATACTTTTAAATAAATAATAGGAGCGGTCTGAAAAGTGGGTCAATAAAAAAAAAAAGCTAAAACGCTACGGTGAATCTGTCAACCAAAAAGGGAGGGAAAAGCGAACGGGAGTAATCGATAACTCTGTTCACCCTAATTCTTCACGCGTCGGACTTCCTGTATTTTAACGAACCCCCAATAATGAAACATTGTAAAGAGTTTTTTTTTCTAAAATTCACAGTATATAAAATATTACATTATCGTTTTTACGTTCGTGTAAATGTTATTGCGTGCGAACATGAACACGAACAAACGCAGACAGAACTGCTCGAATGGGAACGGGATTGAATTATGGAATATCCAATTACGAAGTGTCATAAATGGAGAACAATTAGCGCTTTGAGGACATTGTTTACGTACAGATGGCCCGGATCGCTGCGAGACCCGACCGGAAAAGTGCCCTGGCGAATTTCCGAGTAGACGCAATCTCGTCAATGCAAAATCGGATTAGCCGACGCCCGTGCGGATATACTGAGAATCGAACGGTAATATCGAATTATCCGAAGAGGTATCCGTCTCGCACTGAATTCGCGCTAAGACCCGCAATCCCTACTTAATCCGTCCGGTCATAACTTAATTTATTTTCGTGCCGAATAGTCTGGGCAAAAATGAAATAGAGATTGAAAATGGAACACTGGTTGCTCGAGTCTAATGAATAGAAATGAGATCAATGTCTTAAGAATCTTAACTCCGTCTTTCGAATATCTTAAGCACATCAGTCTGTGCAAGGACACATCAGAACTTATAAAAATGAACGTGTAGTCAAATTTCAATTAGATTAATTTAAAACTAAATGCAATAGATTAATTGTTATAATAAAAGATTGAAAATGTAACACGAAATAATATTATCATAGGGCTAATACTTCTTTTACTTCGTATCTTTGATCAGAAAATTGGTATAAGATACTTCTCAACTGCTACTCCAATTATTTCATTAACCAGACTCTTAATTAAGTGAACTTGTCTCTCCGTTAAATTAATATTTCTACCACAAAGTGAAATTCAAATAGATTATTTAATGACCTGTAAAAACGAAGAGAAACATGGTAAATGGTTTATATCAAATTTACTTTGAAACCAAACCCAGAGGAAAAATAAATGATTCTGAATCCCCTGGCTGTTTCCCTTTCTCCGTCATTTTCATAATGACCGGTCCACCCGCGCACGCAGTACTAAATTTCGTAGGAGAAATCCTAATCAACTCTAGTTAGGGAAACGGCCGGAAAGTAGCAGGAAATTAATGGTGTTGGCGATGATAAGGCAAGGGTGATTTTAGTCACGCAGTAAAATAACTAAGGGGATACATCAGGCTGAAACAAGTTAATTAGCACTCTTCATATTTGAGTAATATTCACATTTCTTATCTAGTGAAAAATTAATATTGAAATTCTGTAGTACTAAAG
>NW_017165508.1:206530-208691 GCF_001652005.2 Ceratina calcarata | reverse complement strand
GAATCTGTCAACCAAAAAGGGAGGGAAAAGCGAACGGGAGTAATCGATAACTCTGTTCACCCTAATTCTTCACGCGTCGGACTTCCTGTATTTTAACGAACCCCCAATAATGAAACATTGTAAAGAGTTTTTTTTTCTAAAATTCACAGTATATAAAATATTACATTATCGTTTTTACGTTCGTGTAAATGTTATTGCGTGCGAACATGAACACGAACAAACGCAGACAGAACTGCTCGAATGGGAACGGGATTGAATTATGGAATATCCAATTACGAAGTGTCATAAATGGAGAACAATTAGCGCTTTGAGGACATTGTTTACGTACAGATGGCCCGGATCGCTGCGAGACCCGACCGGAAAAGTGCCCTGGCGAATTTCCGAGTAGACGCAATCTCGTCAATGCAAAATCGGATTAGCCGACGCCCGTGCGGATATACTGAGAATCGAACGGTAATATCGAATTATCCGAAGAGGTATCCGTCTCGCACTGAATTCGCGCTAAGACCCGCAATCCCTACTTAATCCGTCCGGTCATAACTTAATTTATTTTCGTGCCGAATAGTCTGGGCAAAAATGAAATAGAGATTGAAAATGGAACACTGGTTGCTCGAGTCTAATGAATAGAAATGAGATCAATGTCTTAAGAATCTTAACTCCGTCTTTCGAATATCTTAAGCACATCAGTCTGTGCAAGGATACATCAGAACTTATAAAAATGGACGTGTAGTCAAATTTCAATTAGATTAATTTAAAACTAAATGCAGTAGATTAATTGTTATAATAAAAGATTGAAAATGTAACACGAAATAATATTATCATAGGGCTAATACTTCTTTTACTTCGTATCTTTGATCAGAAAATTGGTATAAGATACTTCTCAACTGCTACTCCAATTATTTCATTAACCAGACTCTTAATTAAGTGAACTTGTCTCTCCGTTAAATTAATATTTCTACCACAAAGTGAAATTCAAATAGATTATTTAATGACCTGTAAAAACGAAGAGAAACATGGTAAATGGTTTATATCAAATTTACTTTGAAACCAAACCCAGAGGAAAAATAAATGATTCTGAATCCCCTGGCTGTTTCCCTTTCTCCGTCATTTTCATAATGACCGGTCCACCCGCGCACGCAGTACTAAATTTCGTAGGAGAAATCCTAATCAACTCTAGTTAGGGAAACGGCCGGAAAGTAGCAGGAAATTAATGGTGTTGGCGATGATAAGGCAAGGGTGATTTTAGTCACGCAGTAAAATAACTAAGGGGATACATCAGGCTGAAACAAGTTAATTAGCACTCTTCATATTTGAGTAATATTCACATTTCTTATCTAGTGAAAAATTAATATTGAAATTCTGTAGTACTAAAGAAAATTTTGAACACTAAAAACTGACAATTAGTAAATCAATATTTTTATATAAATTATATTTAGTTGTGAAACTAGCTAATAATTTATTAGAACTAATCCATCGCTTTCATGAATTCAATGATGATGTTGCTATATGAATAATTACAGAATTTTGTTATGAATAAAATCATAGTCGTTAAATAATTGCAGATTTTGCAAGTTCACCAGATGCCCATTAATGAAGGAAGAAAATTGAATTCGAACAGTATCGCGGTTTTGGAAGGATTTTCAAATGCACCACGAAGTAACAGCGACAGGGGGTCGTTTCTTCTATGCGCGAATGTGGGTCGGGAAAGTTTTTGAGCCGGGGCGGGAAAACGACGCCGAGTGAAAGTCACCTGGGAATTCTTAGGATTAAGAGCGGTACCATGTTGTTCTCAGACACGAGGGTAGCATTTATTGGCCGGTGGCGCACCGCCGTTCCTGTGTTTAAGACTGGCCGTGACAAGATATATGTATGAGCTATGGCCCACTTATTACATCTCGCTTTTCAGCGACCTTTCATCATGCACTTAGCCCCAGCCGCGTTCACGCTGGAGAACGTAATAAGCGGCGTGTTTCGGGGATAAAACTTTAAAGAATGATGAATCGGCTGGTATGTGAAATGAGAATATCGGGTCACGCTTTAAAGTATTCTTCTATTAAACAAAAAAATTTGTTTTTTATTTGTTGTATATTTTATTATATGTAATATAATATTTTATTATATGATTAATTGTATATAAATGTACACATCGTTTTACATGATT
>NW_017165508.1:200125-204751 GCF_001652005.2 Ceratina calcarata | reverse complement strand
ATTAGTAAACCAATATTTTTGTATAAATTATATTTAATTGTGAAACTAGCTAATAATTTATTAGAACTAATCCATCGCTTTCATGAATTCAATGATGATGTTGCTATATGAATAATTACAGAATTTTGTTATGAATAAAATCATAGTCGTTAAATAATTGCAGATTTTGCAAGTTCACCAGATGCCCATTAATGAAGGAAGAAAATTGAATTCGAACAGTATCGCGGTTTTGGAAGGATTTTCAAATGCACCACGAAGTAACAGCGACAGGGGGTCGTTTCTTCTATGCGCGAATGTGGGTCGGGAAAGTTTTTGAGCCGGGGCGGGAAAACGACGCCGAGTGAAAGTCACCTGGGAATTCTTAGGATTAAGAGCGGTACCATGTTGTTCTCAGACACGAGGGTAGCATTTATTGGCCGGTGGCGCACCGCCGTTCCTGTGTTTAAGACTGGCCGTGACAAGATATATGTATGAGCTATGGCCCACTTATTACATCTCGCTTTTCAGCGACCTTTCATCATGCACTTAGCCCCAGCCGCGTTCACGCTGGAGAACGTAATAAGCGGCGTGTTTCGGGGATAAAACTTTAAAGAATGATGAATCGGCTGGTATGTGAAATGAGAATATCGGGTCACGCTTTAAAGTATTCTTCTATTAAACAAAAAAATTTGTTTTTTATTTGTTGTATATTTTATTATATGTAATATAATATTTTATTATATGATTAATTGTATATAAATGTACACATCGTTTTACATGATTTTTATTTATACTTTCACCGTGTAAAAGAAGACTCAGGTATATATCTTGGAAAACAAATTAAGAAATACAAACCAAACAGAATTTCGGTAGGACAATATGCAAATCCAAATACTAAATTGATCTTGCTGGTTGTACAACACTGTAAACATCTCTAAACATTGGCGTTGATGGCGTCGGTGCAATAATTATCAAAGTTTGCACAGGATTCACGTAAGCTCCTCCAATTGATTGAACCGACTGCTACTACCTGCAGACTCGAACATTTTCAACAATCATCCACTTCACACTATTTCCTCCTGCTAAAAAGACCTCTTCTATTCATAAACCGATAAATTCTCCCCAACGCAAAGGGCAATGCGTCCTCTCGAAAGTAGCTATAAAAACCCAGCCACATCGTAACTGTCGTTCGATTCAATGCTTTTAACATAAATTGCGCTTGACAGATTGGTCCATCATCTCTCCGCGGCGTCGTGGCCATAAACGTAACGAGCTGGCCTGTTGGTCACATTACGTAAAAAGAAAAAGAAGAAACTATGCGTTCGCTTTTTGCTATCCCGCGGCGCGAACTGTATTGCTCGGCTGCGTATCTCGGCACGCTGTTCGTAATAGCGATAAATATTCTATCGTGCGCACGGACAATTACGCGCGCCAACAATGTGCAAATGAAGAACGAAGGAGAGATAAAGAGTCGTGTGTACGGCGTATCTATGGTACACGTCGTCCGAACCTTCATATCTTCTCATTAATTGCAACCGAGCTTCGTACGATAATCGATTAGTCGAGCAGTTTGCAGCGTCGACCAATGACTTGTCGCCCCCGCATTCAATATTATCTCTGGCATCATCTATCCAAAGCGGAATTTATCTTCGCTGCTCACCGAAATTTACGAATACGCGGTCCTCAACATTTATCGAGTGGACGATTTGTAAATTCTAATGGCCTGCCGCGAAATGGTGTCGTCGCTTATGGTTCTTGGCGTGCGAATGAATTCAGTAATTTGAATTGCAATTACACGACCCAGAGAGAAAATTATGATGAATTGCGGTTAAAACAGGCACAGAACGATTTGCTATGGAGTTTAATTGTTCAGCTACACCAAAGTTCGTTCAACTCAATTGTACGAAATTTTGTATGTCAAGAAGAATATGAACGATTTTTATCTCACCCACGTTGAAGTATTTCAACTACATGTCACGGAATCCTTGGAGGATTAACTAATGCAGGGGTGACGACACTGGCGACTCGCAACCCACGGCCCTTGCCCCCAGTCTGCTTTCTGATCTCGGCTTAACTTTCTATGCCTGTTTACTAGCCGCAGATACTAGAATGGGGCACCGTATCTCCCGGCTTTTCAAGTCTCGGAGCTTCATTCTTACGAAGTCATAATATGTAGTATTTACATGTTTGCAGGCGGACCGTCCAATGTATCGAGTTGCCGAGTAATCGAGTCGGGTCGAAAAAATTTCGACAGATCTTTTACCAGTAGTCCGAGACTTTCAAGCAGCTCTACTTCATTCATTCAAATAACACATGCCGATATTATAGTAAAATAACTAAATTTCTGAGCATAACAAAATTGAATAATAAAATCAAACAAGAGAATTGTATTCGTGTTTTAATAAATTTTCAGTGACTTATAAATGGAAATGTATGTACGTGAGAGTAAACAATTTTCATTGTGCGACCCTGTAGTTATAGAAAGATTACCATACATCAATCATAGCAATCATTCTTAAATATCAAAACTCCCAGACAAATCTGTAGTAAAATACTTGCAGAAATCATCATCGACTGAACTCAATTTGTCTCAGTTTACAAAGGAAGTATTCAGTTCATCACGGTTTGATAATTTCTTCTTAATTACGTTCGCGACACGTTGCACGCGAGTCGCGTAACGTCCTTGGCTTGATAACGCGTCGCTAATTGAAGGCGTGATATTTCTCGCGTGCGCCTCGCAGAGCCGGGGCGGTCGTGGCGTGTCTCAAAGGGCGAAATTCCAACTTCCAGTTCCTCGCCACTGAGTCTCTGCCGTTGACTGCTCTAATTATCTCCGTCATGGATCTCCCTCGTTCCATCAGAATTTAATATTTTACGCAATTACGCGATACGCGTGTTAATGCATGCTTCCCGGGTTTTTCGCGCTCAAGGCCTCTCGCTTACACGCCGATACTTCACGGCCGTAAATTAACCCGAGTTCGTGCAGGCCGCGTCGCGGTCGTGGAAAAGATTGCTAAATCGATGACGTTAAGTACAAAAGCGTTATTCCTTTCACCTTCGCTCTGCCCTTCTTAAGTTATACCTTGTCAAATGGCCAATCAATACGAGCGTGATTTCATCACGAATATTTTTATAGTTAACAAAACTCTCACGTCGCGAACGATTGTCGTAATCTGTCCTCCCTCTAAATGACGTCGTAAACTTTCTGAAATTCTAATAAAAACCCGTTACCCTCATCTTAAGTAAAAGATATTGCGGTAAGATGAAAGGGGAAGAGAAATAAGCGCGGGAGCCCAGATTCACGTAACGTGAGTAATTGAAATACTTGGGAGCGGGAACGAGTTGAAAATTTCGCATCCGGCGGCGGGATTTTACGGTCTGTAAACCTGTGTCGTGAGACAGCTTCTATCGAGCCGCTCTGAGATGTGTTATTAGGTGCTCAGCCTCTGGGAACTGTTCCGCAAGACACGGGGGCTCCGCCAGCCAGGTAAGTGGCCCATTGGCTTTCCGGATAAACGCTTGTACCGTAAACTTTGTCGCAAATCATACAGGATTTCGATACTAGTCACACAAATTACTAGTTTTATCCTGATCTCTACTCGAACATACTCCCAAGAAACTAGGTGCTTGATTTTGCTTTACATTGTAATAAAGAAGTGGACGTTACTGTAGGAAATGACATTGTAAAAGCAATAAGAGAAATATCCTGTGACCTGAACGGTATAAGTTGATCGCCAATTCGGATAAAAAGCGAATATTTTGGCACGACTTTTTAAGAGAAGACAAATACGTGTTATCATAATGACCACATTTTCCGGAGTTTATTTATCAAAAAATTGTCTATTAATTATACAATCCAAAACAGGATTATGATTTCGTTAGATGAGAAATGAAAGCTCGACTTTAAATGGGAATGTTCATAAATTAAAGCTCCATAAGTTTTAAGGAGAACGTAATAAGGAAACTTTCCATTTCATTTCAGAGGCTAATGCGAAGCATCTGCTGTTTTCCGCGTAGTTAGGTAACCATCCTTTCTATTCGAATCAACAACCAGAATGCAAACGAAATATGGACATCGCGAGACGATTGTAACTTCGTGCTATCTTTTATTATTCCCTTCGTAGCTCCAACTTCGCGGAGTCGACCTCGATCCACGCCACGCGGCGCGCTCCTTTCTTTGAGACAGATAAATCCCAAGTGGGACAATTTATCCGCGAGCACCTTTAAACTGACCGACAAGTCGTGCGTCCGATAGTACGTGAATTTTCTAATAACACCTCCACAGTGGAAAGTTATAATGACGCCTCTGCGTCGGACTACCTACAACTCGATTTCCGTTTTACTACCACGAGAACGTCGTTTCCAAACGCGTTTCGAAATTGCGTCAGTAAAACGGCACGGCTGTTATTAAAACAATAAAAAGATCTTCCGATGATTAAAATTGACGCGTTACATGGAATTTTTATTTCTTTCGTTAACATCCCGGTAACAACGAATTGAGTAGCGATGATACTATAATTTTCCTATCAATTTTTCTTCTTATTTTGTTCACAATTTTTTAATATGAAATATTTTTGTTATAATTATTTCTATGAATTTTTATATTTGACATATTATTCATACACCAATTTATTAAAAGTATATTAA
>NW_017165508.1:196336-199879 GCF_001652005.2 Ceratina calcarata | reverse complement strand
TTTTTTTTGTAACTAGAACTTCTCATTTCTTTTCGCTTTTGCTATACACCGAAAAGGTTTAGAGCGGAAAAATTATAGACGTAAGGAAACTTGGCAACGGCTAGAGGATAGATCAACGGGGAAACGAAATTATTAAGAGCGATGAATCAAAGCTTTATTGTCCAAGAGTCTTCTATGTATATGTATGTGTCTAGCTAGCCAGTTGATATTCGTTGCGTCATTTTTCTTCCGCCACTGTCCAAAATGATAGATCGATCAGGATGACCATTAAATTCAAATGAATTTTTTGTTCTTCAATATGCAATAGAATTGTGATAAAAGCGGTTTAAAAGATAAATGTGTTCAGTGAAGATCGATCATTCGATATTGGCAGCGACTGACCCATTATTGATGTGCTCTATCTTCATTTTTCAGGTATACTCCTCGGAAACTATCCTGGCTTCCTAAGTGATCTGACCGTGTATCATTTTGAGCTTATACTAGTCTTCAACCAATTTTGTAACATGACATTGTATACACAATAACATAAATTAAAAATAAACATAATAGTATAGAACTATCTAGTGTTAGCATGTGACGCAAATGTTACTTCATGTCTGACCGAACTCCGACTCGTTCTACTTCGCCGCGCAAGTAGTAGGAGTAGGAATCGTTCTTCTCCTTCAGGCATTAAATTAAATGTTTCTAACTTCGCACACATCATTTCTATGCACATTTCTATGCACACCTAGTAATAAACTAAATGTGTCTAACTTCCTTATGCAATCATAATGCGCACTAGAATTATTAATATGACAAATTTAATACAGAATACATATTCCTAAGCGCTTGTAAGTTTTTTTTTATATTTATTATAATGTAGTGGGAAGAATTGAGAATCTGAAGTCATATCTGTGAAGACTGATCTGTAGTCACTTATAATATCACCGGCGAATGGGAAACTAATAAACGAAAGTTTGACCCACAATTCTATGTCAAATTACTCCGTCCTCGAGATTCAGTAAAGATCTGTAATTTACGGTGGAACACATTGGGATCGGAGGAGTTACGGTTTCCTTTACCAAGCTGACGCGAGTGCAAATGGTAGCCCCGTAGAGCCAGTTGTAGATCACGCGTGAAAGTTGTTACTGTGAAAACGTGTAAAAGGTGCGCGAGGACAAAAGGAGAAACGAAAGGAAAGAAAATTCATGAGCACTCTTCCTCTACGTATGTAGTCAGATACAAGAAAATTTCCTTTTAACTCTACTTGTTAAAAAATATTTGACGATGGACGAAATAATTAATCGATTACTCTTAAAGTATTCGAGATAGGAAGAAATTTGATACGACCTTTGATGTAAATAGCAACAATATCTACGACTTTTATTTGAAGCATTTTTCAAAATTTTGAGAAATAATTTTTATCAAGAATTTGTCAACCTTCAGATTTTTGAACTTCAGAACCGGTGGGAACGGCCGGATTTTGTCAGTGCCAATAAAGTGCAAATTAATGATACTTAACTCTTTAAATACTGAAGTTATAAGAAAACTACATGGAACAAGCGACGGAGGTATCTCCAGGAGTTGTCCACTACACGGAGGTATTCGGCGAAGTTAACCGAGGCGTGGAAAATGGGCGAGCTAGGAGCACCCTTCTGCCCCATACGCGGGGACGTTTGGCATCTGACCAACCTCGTGCGACTGTCAACGGTTTGTGCCAACGGGACGTATCTGAATTATAGTTACGAACGCAGACAATTCGGGGGTGGCTGGTGCCAAGAGATTACGGGGCCGGCCAGCTAACCAGCCTGCGAGCTAGGTACGTAAGTGCCTGCACGCGAAAACATCAACTCCGATGGAGTAAAAGTGAACGCGACGCTGGAACATCGCGCGTCGATTCTTGCGGAAAGGTCGGGAAAAAGGTGACCGTTGAAGTCCTCCTAATTCCGCCGGAGCTTAGTCCCTTGCAAGCAGACTCGTTTTAGGAAGCATTAGAGAGCGCCAGGTGGGACAGTTCATGAAAATTAGGTTCCTACGTGTAGGTCGATTCCTAGGATTCTTGCTATCATCAAACTACGTATTATACGGGAATCTACTTCAGAAATAACAAGTAATTGTTACAGGTTTCAATAACTTCATAATAATTAATAAGATCTTAATTCACAGACATTTTACATTAACACCATTTTGCACATTTGCAAATATCTAATAGGATATGAACATCCAAAAAATTGCAACGGAGTTTCAACTAGTTTTAATATGTGAATGAGTTACCGCGCAGCGTATTACTGATTGAAACGGATGACGAAAGACAAAAGAACCAGAGGAGGTTTCGCTGAAAGTGCTCGATTACACGGACAATCTCGGATATCCGCGCGTGTTTTTGTCCGCTCGGGGCCGTTATAATTAATCCCCGAACGGCTCGCAGCCTGCGACGAGGAACGAAGTTTTGTAACGATGTTCTGCGTCGATTCTTACCAACATAGTGCAGGAATAAATGAGGCCCTGGAGAACGCCCATTGCGGGGACGCCACGATGTTCCAGATGGAACTTTAAGTTGTAATTCACAAAGGTTCTTTGCCCTACCTTTGTTTTATTTCCTCATATTACAACCATTGCGTTCAAATACGGGGTCAACGTTAATTTAACGAGGCAGATATTAACTACTGAAACAGTTCCCAACTTTCTGTTTCTTGATAACAGCCTTTACATTATGATCAATGAAAGAATTCCTCTCTTTCTGAAGTCAAACATAATTACGACTAATGTTGTGGATTTTCATATAAATCCCACTCGTTATCCCTTCCCATTCTCAATGAAAGAAGCTTCTCCAGATTTTTTAAACAGATAATCCACAGATAAGACCTGCTTGCAGAAATAATTTTTAATACAGAACCTCGCTATCATTTGATATATCTTCCGTTCCAATCTCTCGCGCAATAAGTCAGACCGTTGAAGGCCCCAATATGTATTTTTAGACGCTCGGGAGATGTAATCGCGAGCGAAGTTACACGTAAACGTGTACGCCAGATTAGGCTCGGGCTTGAAATGAGGGGACGACCTTGAAAATGACGCCTTCACCGTTACCAGCGATTTATCTACAAATTGTAGGGTGCGACCCGCGTCGGAACGATTTCGAGGCCTGTTGGGACAACGCGCAGCATTTCGGGAATAGGTAGAATCCCGATGCGATGGTGCACTTTAGTCGACGACTGGGGTCTTTAATTGGCAGTGGAGGCACACCGCTAGGATGACAAGTGGCAACTGGCCAATTAGAATCGTAGAACCGTGCTGCGCACTAATAGGTAATGCGCTTCCTGGTTAGACGAAGAGGCATTCGATTAATAAACCACGATTTCATACTGTGGCGTTCTTTACCACATGATTGGATGTTTAATTGGGAGCGCGAAAACCAGTGGAAACCAATTATATATAATAATGTATTTTACATATATTTGATTACTGATAAAATATTACGAATACCATTACAAATTTTTATAAATAAAAGTAGAAAAAAAAAAACATTTTGCATTAGAAAGCTTTACTGATTATTTGATCACAGAT
>NW_017165508.1:193371-195242 GCF_001652005.2 Ceratina calcarata | reverse complement strand
ACGCAATAATTCATGCAAGACCTGATCTATTATAACCAGGCTTTAGTAATCGCCTTGTGCCCTCGTTATGAGCAGAGTCTTATATTTCAATTTATACTGCTATATAAAATCTGTTTCCAATTTCTTTTCTCCGAGGACGTCGGATTTAAAATAAAAATAGCTGTAAATTATACGTTTGTGTATGTCCTCTCTCTGTACTTACTAATTGCCGTAGCTAACTTATTAGTCATGGCAGAGTAAATATTGTCTGCATTTCAGCAAACGTTGTACACTACGTTAGCTAAGATTTTGAGAGGACATAAACTCATCCGTTCGTGAATTTATACATTCGTTGCATTTCACGCTCTAATTATAAGACACGAGCTGAGCGAGTAACAGTCTCTGAATTAAAAAAAAAAAATCGAAATGGATGCTAGACAATTTTTAAAGTTTGTAAAACAGTAATTCGAGAACTACAGTTACCAGATTGTAACTGGGTACAGTTAGGAAGCAGTAAGGAATTATCCTTCATTGCAAAACCTGATGAAACTTTTTTCAGTTCGGTTTCCGATTCTCCAACTGGAAGGGATTATCGACGCGTTTAGCCGACGTGGAAGCAGTTCGATTGCCGTCTTATAAGCCGGCGTCGATTTTCACGAATGCGAGCTCCGCGGTGATCGGAAGGAAATGAAATAAAGGGAGCAAAGCGCGGGGAACAATCGAGCAGCGAAGGTACGATCGAGGAGAGGAAGGAAAAAAGGGATGAAACGAACATTCTTCGTTTTATGGCGAAAATACAAAGGGAGCAGAAAGATCTCATTTTGCTAGCCTTTCCCATGATCCGCCTTCTCAGAAGGAATTCGCCGTTATTGACGTAATACCTTTGAGGATTTCCGTTTTTTGATCGTTTACGACTGTTCGTCAAATTTTAAACCAATTATACAAGGCGTGAAAAAAATGGCGCGAGGCTAGTAATTAATTAATTGCAGCGGTTAAGAGGGGAAATCACAAATATTGTGGTTATTGCGAGCTTGCTAATTANGTTCCTGGTGGATAAATATTTCTCCTCTTCACGTTTGCCAATTTATTTGTCAACTTAACGTATTTATGATAGAAGCGATTTCTGCTATTCATATCTGAGACTGCACGTAGCAGTGATTTAACATTCGAAAAAAGAGAAATATGCCGAGTGACCAAAAGAATAGTTTCCACAAATCCTGATCGAACAAAAACAGAACGTCAGCCGACAGAGTTATGCCGTTCGCGCTGTTTGTCCAACAGTTGATTCTTCTTATCATCGGTTCCCAGCGTGGATAGAGCTCAGCGGCAACTTCTTGGCGTGAAAGCACGCCGTGCCGTTGTTTTTCAGCTCTGGCCAAAAATCTACATTTCCAGTGATCGTTAGCGGGCGAGCGAGCCTGTCCTAAATGCATACGATAAGACACGGTGTGCGAACGGCGCATACAGAACGGCCAGACAATTAGGTCCGCACACACTAACGCGTGTGTTGAGAGGCCCACCCACAATCCCAGCTGCAGTATACACGCGCCGTACGTGCACACGGATTTCACGGATGCACCCTCTAACAACGTGACTGCTCGTTCGTCGAGCACCACTTTAACACTAACGCCTTTATGGCCGGTTACGCTGGAACTCACTGTAGGATACTTGGAGGGCCACAATGGGACGCGGAGAGAGAGAGAGAGCAAAGAAGCGCGCAGCTTTGCAAAAATGTTCACCCGCTCTCCCCGTCCGTGTCTCTCCTGTGGAATTGCTGATAACCCCCAGGACGTATATCGTCCGAATAATTGCGATGCAAGCACGATAGCACCGGTTCCAATGAGGGCAGTTCATACCCGAAGAAACACAATTCGATATTAATGTGTTTTGGT
>NW_017165508.1:186488-191372 GCF_001652005.2 Ceratina calcarata | reverse complement strand
TTATTACACGGTTTATTCTCTAAATTCTTAGTTCAATTATTTCCTCCAAATACACTAAATAGCTTGATAATTTCTTACATTCACAACTAATTACACGAAACAGAAGCACATCATCAAAATTCATAATTAAAGTGAAACAGAGAAAACATTTCTAAGCTGGAATTATAATTATGGTAATTTCTTCTGCTCAACGAAAACGGTTTCATTTCAGTAAAAGTGAAAATATAGTGAATGTCCCAATTTCTTCAAGTCACTGGCTTGTTTTTCTGTAATTTTAAGTTGTTAAACATTCCAGGATTTAAAGAGTTTATAACTGGTCGTTATTAATCTTAAAATTCTAGAAAACTACTCCAGTGAATAGGAATTATAATGTGAACAAATATTGGGAGATTTACTTTACATATATTCTATATTAGAAAATAATGTTCCTGGTAGGTAAGTATTTTTCCTCTTCACGTTTGCCAATTTATTTGTCAACTTAACGTATTTATGATAGAAGCGATTTCTGCTATTCATATCTGAGACTGCACGTAGCAGTGATTTAACATTCGAAAAAAGAGAAATATGCCGAGTGACCAAAAGAATAGTTTCCACAAATCCTGATCGAACAAAAACAGAACGTCAGCCGACAGAGTTATGCCGTTCGCGCTGTTTGTCCAACAGTTGATTCTTCTTATCATCGGTTCCCAGCGTGGATAGAGCTCAGCGGCAACTTCTTGGCGTGAAAGCACGCCGTGCCGTTGTTTTTCAGCTCTGGCCAAAAATCTACATTTCCAGTGATCGTTAGCGGGCGAGCGAGCCTGTCCTAAATGCATACGATAAGACACGGTGTGCGAACGGCGCATACAGAACGGCCAGACAATTAGGTCCGCACACACTAACGCGTGTGTTGAGAGGCCCACCCACAATCCCAGCTGCAGTATACACGCGCCGTACGTGCACACGGATTTCACGGATGCACCCTCTAACAACGTGACTGCTCGTTCGTCGAGCACCACTTTAACACTAACGCCTTTATGGCCGGTTACGCTGGAACTCACTGTAGGATACTTGGAGGGCCACAATGGGACGCGGAGAGAGAGAGAGAGCAAAGAAGCGCGCAGCTTTGCAAAAATGTTCACCCGCTCTCCCCGTCCGTGTCTCTCCTGTGGAATTGCTGATAACCCCCAGGACGTATATCGTCCGAATAATTGCGATGCAAGCACGATAGCACCGGTTCCAATGAGGGCAGTTCATACCCGAAGAAACACAATTCGATATTAATGTGTTTTGGTAACGAAACTGGCGAAATATCTTCTTTATTGAAAGCTCGATTTTTTTTCTAAACAAGTTCTGGCAGAATTTGTTATTTTTAAAACGTTTGTATTTTATTATTGAACTCACAATTGGTTGAGCTTCTCTTAAGATGTTTGTAATAATCTAAGACTGTTGTTCGTGGAGCTACATTTATTATAGTACGTTCGGAAGCGAGAATGCTCGTGAGCTTTTAGATCGATTTAACCTACGCAAACGTACGAGTATAGCTCGAGTAATTTCCTACGGGAACCTAAAAGCATAGTAGTACTTTCGAAAGTAACTTTAATGCTCCGCGGTTACTAAGTACCTACCTCCGCCACGCTTTCGGTGAAATCTAATTTACAACTCGCGAAGAACGAATATTATATAAAAACCGTTTGTCTTCCCCTCTCCCTCATTTGCATCCACCTTTAAATCTCACTCTGAATAATATTCCACAGCTACGACTGCTCTTTTACCAACCTCGACTCGATTGCAAGTAAATATAAAACGAATGACGGAGGATTTCAAACGATTTGAACGATCGGGAAAACAAAGTTTAATTGAACAAAAACGATCACCGGCTTCTTCGTGCCACCGTTTAATCTTGGAAGCTTTGAAACGGCGACGCGACGCGGAAGAACCGAACTAAGTATTGTGATGGGATTGTAAATAGACGAGTTTCAGCGCCGAAAGGGTTGAAAAACGAAACGCGAGCTACTCTCCGAGATAAAACGTAGCATCCACGGTTGGACCACAAAAAGGTCCGATTGACCGCCATTAAAGCGGCGTTCAATGTCTTCGATTTCTTATCTGAGCACACGCTTCTTTTCTCGTCGGGCCGGTTGCCTCGGTTCTTTCGACGCGATAGTGCAAATTGAACATGAATGCCTGTTTCTCCGTGAAGCTGCTTTGAGGAAGTGCCAAGTAGCCAGGAGCGACGCGGCCTGTTTGACATCCGGGATACTAGTAAAAAAGCGTTGAACGCAAAGAACTGTGAAGCTGGAGGGAACAGGATATTATACGTATGTCGACAATGTGTGATGACCAAAGAATTTATGTCGCTGACTATAATTTTGGAATTGCAGCTATTAATGATAAAAATAAGAAAACACAAGTAATGTAAAACATTACACAGTGATTATGTATCTTAAAAGGAAAATAAATCATTCTAATCTCTTACTATTACATTAATTATACTGAATTTACTGAACATTGTACATTCTATCTATTAATAAAATGAATAATAGTTTTTATTCATGTAACTAGATAGAAGTTTCTTAACGGAAATTCATGGAAGTCATGATATAAAAATGGGGGCACTTAGGCTTAAGCTTCTAATCTCACGGTTATTTAATGTTAAATGCTCGTTTCCGTTCCCACTTTTTACTGTGGCTTCAAGTATATGATGAAGTAATAGGAAAAGGAGTTTTTAATGACACATTGAAAAGGCTTCCAACCAACTTTTTATAATAAAACCAATGGGGAACTATGTAAGATTTGAAGGAAATATTGCTAGCCTTTAACTTTCATAGAGTACTATTAAGCGTAATGGCAAGCTAGATTAATGGACGTAATCAACAAAATTGATCAGCGAATTTATTACGAACATTTGTGGTAATCTAAGATAAGCAATTTTCTACAAGCTACTGTTGATAATATTAATCAATCAAAAATAAAAATTCATTAGACTAATATTTAAATATAGCAAAGTAGAAAACGTCTGATCAGATCCAATCAAAGTAGATATCAATACTCTAAATAATAATTGGGCTACGAAACGAGGTACACAAACGCCTTTATGGCTGGTGTTATAACAGTCATTCTTATTAGGAGTAGGATTTGGCTGTCCCAATTGCGACTGGTATGTTGGCCCAATTGCGAAACGTCACGTGGACGCGATGCATTCATGCAAACTGCGAAGGCGACCGGTAATGTCGAAGTCTCACGTAAATCACCACACCCTGTTATGACGTCACATGATTTACCCTGACCCGTGAAGCGTAGAGGCGAACCTCTGGAGCGGGCGAAAAGGTAACGAACAAATGGTGTCGAGCTTTGCCGAGCCACCGAGTCACGAAAGAACGGCCGGGCCTCGCGTTTAATTAGCATACGGACATCGTTAAACTCGATACTTTAGCTACCTCGAAAATTTTCGGCGCCGATCAATCGGCGAAGATGAAACGCGAATTATAATTTTCCTATATTGTAAATTTACTGCGACCTGCATACTCATTGTCAGTTTGCTGGGAAATTAGGAGAATTTGAATATTGAAGACAGAGGACGGAATGTAATCAAATAATAGCAGATCGAAGTTCGAAATTATTGAGAATCAAACTTGAGAACTTTAGTCCTACATTTTTAAGAATTATACAATTTCGTTACTTGAAATTCAAAGATCCTTTCCATTTAAAGAGAAACTTGTGAAAAACTTCGTTTTACATTCATCATTCATTACAATTCACAGATATTGCTTGAATTTTCCAGTTCAATTCCACTATCCATTTTCACGATCCTGTTACATTTCTGACAATATATAATCAACCTTTTCTTTTTATTTGTTAACTCCAGAAAAGTCAGTACTCGAAATTTCAACTCCCTTTACATAATCTAACCATGCGTTTTCAATCGTATACGTGATGTGAATTCCGTAGGATCACGTAAACAGACCTAGTGTAAGTGTATAAACGAAGTGTCAGTTAAAAACCACAGTAAATATTTGTGTACAACACAGTATACAATACTTATACACCTGTACAAGGGATGTAAAATTATAAAACAATGTAGGACACAAATACATCATTTAGTGTACGTAGCTATATCAATTTGAAATATCAGGGCAACACGAAACGCCTACTCTAGTCTCGACAATCTCGACTACCCTTTCTGTAAATGTCCTTTAGAGAAGTGCAGCAACCGTGCAGATATGGAGGAATAATTGCCGTGTACGTTCGCTTGCATAAATTGTGCGGCCAAACAAGCCGAAGTCGAGCTGTCTCCCGTGGGCTGTCAGTAACCGTTTCAGGCAAGGGATTCAGAGGGATCGAAGGGTGGAATGTCGTTGGGACCCTCACGTACTCCACCAGCTAATCCAATCCGAAAGCTGTCCAACAATCCTCCCTGTATCTACTGTAAACGAATGGAGAACGGTAGCTCGCGTCGAGGGAAATTGCAGTCTTAAAGGGGATTCGATTCCGTAAATCTTTCTGCTTACGACCCGATTCATTTTCCTGCTGTGTCGACAGAATTTTCTAATTGCACGTTATTCGTGGAGAGAAATATGTTATTTCGATTCACCTATACTAATATTCCTTTATAGATCGACTGAGTGGACATGAGATTCTCTTAAGGATGTATAGCATGCTAGCATGTTGAATTTGTTATTATAGATTCCTATTAATATTATAAAGTTCCCAGCAAAATTTTAAATCAATTCACGGATTTTTTGAAAAATTATGGTGACTTAAAAGTTGCATGTACTCTTATGGTAATCAGCAGTAACCCAAAGAAAACTTTCTTGTATTTGGTGTGCATGCACAAAGTTGGAAGAAACAACTGACTTGAGAAGATACAAGCCTAAAAAGTCTGAAATTTTTTACGCCTTGTAG
>NW_017165508.1:172753-184895 GCF_001652005.2 Ceratina calcarata | reverse complement strand
TTAATTGGATATTTCCTTCTATACTTTTTAGCACGTAGCTATTTATTATTAGCATTGTTCTTCCGACGTCTGATTTCCTTTTAATTATAGGAAATGCGTTTTTCAAAGATACATAAACTTTTGGGATTGATTCTATAGTTCCAAACCAAATTATGTTCGGTTTGTTGTTTTAGTGTTAATTGCTGTATGAATATAAAACATTTAATGTGATTGTTTAAACATTATATATTTGACAAGAGATATGAATATATTTTTCAATTTTTGTTCACATTAAATATTTTTTCATTTAATCTAGCAATATTTGTAAACTTCCAGTAATCTTTAATCGTCCCCCTTTTTCGAACTTCTTGTTTACCGCACTCCCTCACTTGGCAATATTTTAAGCATGAACTCTAATCAATGTTCCCCGATGGATCGGAAAGATTGGAACGAAAGTTTCTAATTTTCCCCGTGAAATTTACCGAGCGTATCCACCTCCACCTTATCCAAGTTTCTTCGATTATCGTGGACAACTTTGAAATAAAACATCGATGAACTATTTGCGTTCTTCTGAAACTACGTCACGCAATCCGAATCAGCTGAATTATCGTCAAAGTAAAATTCAAACGAATTTTTAATTAACAATCCAGAAGTAGATAATAAATCATGAAATTATTACAAATTTTTCGTAATAAATATGTAGTGAAAAATTAAGAAATGTTTTTTAAATAAATATATTCTACACTGAGGAGAAGGTTGCTTGTTTAATTAACCAGACGAACGATTTTATTTACATTAAAATTTCCGAGAGTTTCTATGGCGAGGCATTTATTCCTGAAAAATAACTCATGGAACGTTAACTCAATTCTCGTTGAAATAACCACCTAAACCCGTTCATATTAAGATACTATTTTACATTTCACAATTAACGTCAATTTACATTCCCCGGGCAAAAAAGCATCGTACCGCGCGTCGAGCTTATATTGTTAAGATAATTTCTGTAACCGACTATAAACTCCGAAATTGCAACTTCCAAAGGGAACTAAATAATGTGTTCATTGTGAAGCGTACAAGGCCTGACATTTGTCATGCAGATAAAAAGGAAAGTTTTGATAAACGTCCTGGTGACACGTAAAGCAGGAATAATATTATTCTATGATACATCCGTCAGATAAATAGCATGAATAAAAGTCCAGCCTTCTCAACATTACACGATGACTAACTGATCCATCCAATCTCTTTTAATTCTTAAACAAACATTAAAATTATTGGTTTATTCTTCTCCCTCTCAACATTTAACACTAGATCTACCAAGGAGGGTAAAAATGACTTGTTTGGCATTTCTTATAATCATTATTCATTTTCAGTACATTTTTTCTAAAATTTTGTATAACTTTTTCTAAAATATGCAAATAAATAAATCTGTGAAACAGAACTTTTCTTTCTTCTTGTCTTCTTGATATAAAATTTTATGCAATACATCTTCATGTACCGAGATGAGTCATTTTGACCCTCAGGGAACGTAAGTTAGAAGCGTAATTATTCTGAAAATTATTGTTATTAAATTATTATTATTATCAGTTTATTATTCCATTTTCACTTATAAAAACGTAAAAATTACTATGTCTTTTCTTATGACCTATTAATTTGAAAAACAAGTCATTTTTACTACTCTGTTAGAAGTAGATATATGTCAATCGATAGTTCTAATATTAACATAATTTATAAAACACTTGTATTCAATGTTTGAAATGAAAAGCACTGTCATTGTTGTCATGTCATGTTGTCATTATCCAATCGATTTTAAATAGAGACAATGGATTCGCGACGACGTTATTTATTTGGGAGACTTCTGTGTTCAATTTCATTCGTATGCGTAAGGAGTCACGTTATAATTTCATAAAACGTTGACTTTTAATTGACGTGCAGTAATTTGCTCGAATACTTGCCGAGTCGTCCGTCCGTCACTCTCCGCGATTGACATTAATCGTCGTTTAAATTCGTCGACAAACATCCGCGGTTTCGATACGCTGTTATTGACTATTTTTGTTTTTCCTGCTCGCCACATAAATCACTATATTCATTTACCATTACCGATTGAATAAATGCTTGTTTTAAAACAAAAATAAATAAACAAGAAAGATTCTCTATAAAATTGCTATAAATCCTTAAACTAAATAGAAGGAGAATGTATAACATATTCAGTATTTTCAACAGAATTTCTACTTTATAAACCGTATATAACAGCGTGACCAAGGCAAATGTAAATTGTGCAGAGGGAACTGGAATTTAATGTTTTAAATAGGTGCCCGTGTCTATTGCACTCATACAGCCGGGAATAATTGAAATCAGTTACACTTAACGTCACGTGCAATTGGATTACACCGGTCGCGGTTCGCGCACATTCGACGGACGGACGCGTTCGCGGCTGGGATAAAGCGGTGCTCGCGAACGGAAAACAGAGCCGAAGTCGCGAAGAACCGTATCGTCACGCGAACGATATTACGAGTGCTAACATTATTTTCATATTTTCACGATCTGGAATTTGCGAAAAAAGGAATAAGCCATTGAATTTCGCTTATACACAGACGCGATTTAAATTCCAGGCAATTTGAAAGTGGTCAATTCAAATGCTTATAAATATGGTAATTAGACTGCGGATTTCATTGATTTATAAAAAAATTGAGTACGCAATTACTGTGAATATCTTAAAAGTATACAAAACTGTACATATTGGAACGCTTTTTTCATACTGTAAATGTTTCATTCTGCATGAAATTCTCTGATGATAATAATAATGTCACTATTTCATCATGATTTGTTCAGTTTATCATGGGGCTTAATTAATGAGAATCATAATTAGGTGACGAGTTGCACGATGTTGCGATAGTAACGTTTCGTTAACATCGTTTTATTTAAAGCAGATACAGGGTCGACTGAATAATTAAACGCATTAGGACTTTACGTTAAGCCGATATCCGGTTATTAATAGCGACCACGGTTATGCAACGTTCGCAGTAATGAAATTGCTTGCGTACACAATTTACAATCATCATAGTACGTCGGCTGTCTCAATGTACTCAATGAACACAATTAATTCGATTGCCTGTTTTATCGTTTCCGGTTATACATATGTACCGCAATTTATTCATTCATGATATGTTATAATTGTCTTCCATTATTAAGTCCTTTGTATATTAAACAAGATAAATGCTTGGAATATATTTTTAACGCTATTTCTACCGGTGTTGAAAATTTATTAATAAACAGGAGATTACGGATTTTAGATGAAGCTTAGAAACCTAAGATTAGCTAGTCTAATAGGATGAGATATTTTGGTTAACATAATTTTCGCCCCAGGCATCTCAAACTAACGTCAGCCACAATCCCCAAGGTACACGAAGCATACGCATAGCGTCTTCCACCATTTCAGTTTCTTCGCCTTCAACCGAACTTGACTTGGCCTACAGAGAGCTAGAAGCTGGAAGGCGAATTCCTGAACACGCACGAAACCGATTCGCCGCGATCGACATATAAATTCCGGACAGGAAAAAAATAGCGTGAATCTATTTACGTGCTGTTGTCTCACGCACGAGACAGTCGACGAGGCTCGACAAGGAGCCAGCCCGGGCAACAAGTGTTCCTCGTCTCGCAAGGCGTAGCTCGCACGAACGAAAATTTCACCTTTTGCGCGACGTCTACTGTTTCTACTATCCGATCGATCGCGCTACGAGACTCTCGTAAGAATGTTTCGTCGCCTATCGTTTTAACCTCGCACGAGATTCACGCAATATTAAAATACTGCGCTGAACAAGTTTCCGGGAAAAGCGATCGTTCATCAAAAAATTCTCGTGATTTTGACGAAATTTCGCGAAGAGTGGAAACATGAAAACCAGATTTAACGTGGATTTATTTTTGTCGAATTTATATTAAAAAAATCAGTAGGAAGTTTTTTATTAATAGCAGGAATATGGAAATTACATGTTTCGGGCACGGAATTCCCACGGAGAACGAATTAAATTACTTAAAAACGTATCACAGATTTCAATTTAATTTTTATTCTAAATGGAATGCCTGAAATTTTAATAGAAAGTAATGATAACGAAATAAGTAGATAATCTCTTCATAGATCTTAATTGCGACGGCGTTTCTTCGTTCAAAGAAAGTTTAAGTACAAAAGACTCAAGAATTAAAAAAAATTAAAAAAAAATTATTCAGCACTTGCACCTCAAGCCAGAGCGAATTCCCAACTAACATTATAAGCGAATGTTTTAAGGGTCAGTAATAAAAACGATTAAAAGTTAAAATTGAGAAGGAAATAAATGTAATGGCAGTTCAAGAAAACTAAATCATTATGAATTTCAAAGTAATACATTTTGACTGTGTGCCATTTCCCATATTAGGAGAAAGAGAATAAGACTCCATTAAAGAAACGGATGTGGCGTAAAAATATTCGCATTGTACGAAAGCAACGAAATCTTACTACAAGTAGAAAAATATTCGCCGGCAGAAGGAACGTTGTTAAGGAAACAAGCATTTTCTTACATAACGCTTCCTGTAAAATAACGATTCGCGAGACAGCTGCACCCCAAGGAAAAATAAAGAAAGTGCTCCTCCAAGGCGATACAAATTGTCGAGAATCCGCACCGCGAAACGAGAACCTCCTTGACGTTTCCGGAAATTGTGAGACGCGAAAAATGCTATCGTTACTCCGAGCCATCGCCCACTGGTAACTTTCCCCACTTTCCTTTCGAATCTAATGCGAGCGCCAGTCGCATTGCTCGTTATACGTATTTCCACTCTGCTGCTTGTTTCAGTTTTATCGTTGTTTAAGCGGCGGCGAGTCATGAAGTTCATTAACTCAGCAATTGAATGCGAGTGCGCGATAGAGTCTGAAGATCTTAATTGCGACGGCGTTTCTTCGTTCAAAGAAAGTTTAAGTACAAAAGACTCAAGAATTAAAAAAAATTAAAAAAAAATTATTCAGCACTTGCACCTCAAGCCAGAGCGAATTCCCAACTAACATTATAAGCGAATGTTTTAAGGGTCAGTAATAAAAACGATTAAAAGTTAAAATTGAGAAGGAAATAAATGTAATGGCAGTTCAAGAGAACTAAATCATTATGAATTTCAAAGTAATACATTTTGACTGTGTGCCATTTCCCATATTAGGAGAAAGAGAATAAGACTCCATTAAAGAAACGGATGTGGCGTAAAAATATTCGCATTGTACGAAAGCAACGAAATCTTACTACAAGTAGAAAAATATTCGCCGGCAGAAGGAACGTTGTTAAGGAAACAAGCATTTTCTTACATAACGCTTCCTGTAAAATAACGATTCGCGAGACAGCTGCACCCCAAGGAAAAATAAAGAAAGTGCTCCTCCAAGGCGATACAAATTGTCGAGAATCCGCACCGCGAAACGAGAACCTCCTTGACGTTTCCGGAAATTGTGAGACGCGAAAAATGCTATCGTTACTCCGAGCCATCGCCCACTGGTAACTTTCCCCACTTTCCTTTCGAATCTAATGCGAGCGCCAGTCGCATTGCTCGTTATACGTATTTCCACTCTGCTGCTTGTTTCAGTTTTATCGTTGTTTAAGCGGCGGCGAGTCATGAAGTTCATTAACTCAGCAATTGAATGCGAGTGCGCGATAGAGTCTGAGGAAAGTGATATTAAAATTCTATAGTAACTTGCGATTTCTGGCTTATGCAGCCACTCTTTTAATCGTAAAAATAATTTATTGTCCAATGTATATAATAATAATTTATTATCCAATATATTTTCGTAAATCGTAAAACGTTAATTGAAAAATTAATCTGTCTTTTATTGAATAAAATTCAAAAATGCAATAACCTTGTGTTGAGTACATTATCGGACGCGGAAATTATCTAACCGAATTGTCGCGGTCAACTTCGTACACGACGTAATCCATTTATTTCGTGGGCCAAACTTCTAAATTGAACGCGACCAAGTAACAAATCAGCTAATAGGTATACCGTGTGGGACAGTGGCTGTTTATCAATTGGAACGCACGTTGCCAGCAATATTTTCTTTATTCCGCAACATCTGATAATAATCAACGTATACAAAGATCGGTGAGCTACATATTTTCGACGGTGTCGTTCATAAAAGTGAAACGAATATCGTGGAAATGGATATTTTCAACGCGGAATCCATTACAGCCTGGAATGATACAATAGTAACATAATATACCACCAAAATGGAATATCGACGAGTGAACGAAAATGTTCTCTTTTCCACGTTTTTCCCTTTATCCCTCTTCCCTCCCACGCTTTTAATAAATAAAAATTCCATCGGAATTTACTCGAAAATACGATTAAAAAATTGATTTACCTGCAGAGTAACAAATTCCCGTAAACCTGCACCTTTTAACACAGCGGCACGAAGAAACCATACTTAATAACGTGATGCTGTGAAAAACTCGACACTTTTTCTCGGATAAACAACTTCGTTACGTGTCGGCGAATTTACGAGCGAGATCAGAAAAGTATGAAGAATGCTGCCCTTCGGTACGAGCTCGACAAAAAACGCATTAAAATGCTATACTAAATCCTGCAGCCAATTGGATATTTGCAAAAGAGATACTTCTGTATGTACAGACGTACACGTTCGATTAAATATTTTACGATAATTGCGTCCTTTAGACAATTAAAAGCTATACGAGCCTGTAAACTGCGAAACCGTGAATACCGTTCGACCACAGGAACAGTTTGGCTGTCTGACCAAACGAGACACATACTACTTGTAACTCGGTTTATCGCTTTGTTCGTTGTTCATCCCTTCAGATCCTTTGGAGATCTAGTCTCGTCACGTTTGCTTTTGGATTCTAGAGGAATTTTCGTTGGCCCTAGGTAATACTCTGAAGCTACGTAGCCGATGAATCCAGCCACGCTAATGATGATAAACTGTGTATCGCGCGACGTTCGCGCGGACGCTCGATTTACCGTGGGATATTTTAATGCCACGGAAAACGGGGCTTGAACAGATTTGTTAGCAGCATGATATTTGATGTATCGTCGCAGATGTTTCAGATAATAAATATGATGTGAACGAATATAAAACGTATAATAAGCAGAAATATTCTGCTGGTATCATATTATTATTTAATTTAGTAAATGTGCCCGAACGCGAGACTGCAGTCGCGCTAAATTTTAATTTAATATGTTGTTATGTAGAATATAAAATATCTTATATTGTAATTAAATAATATATTATAAAATTATCTACATATGTAATTTAATCCTGACGCTTTCATTAATTATAGAAGAAATAAAAATTCTATGAAAGTCTGGTCACCGAACTGCCCTGAATTAGCTAACTTTTAGTCACGTAGAACTCGCGTTTTATCAAATTTACCAGCGTAGACGTTCCGATACCCGGAAACGCAGTGTTCCTTGGCAACTGAATCAGGAGATAAGTACATCGTTTTAAAACGGACATGGTCACGAGGACGAACAACTCAAAACGATGGCTATGGCTGCTGTGTACACAGCAGCTCATCCGTAGAGACGAGCGTGCGCGCGCGCGCGCGATCTCACACACACGTGTGTCCTCGTAGCAGCTTATGGTATGCGGATGGCGCGAGCGCCGTACGAGCAGGGCTATCGACCCTTTCTACTTCCAGCCAGCAGCCACGCGGTCTACATTCGCTCTAGTCTCCTCCGCTACAGTGAATTCACCATGAATATACACCAGACGCGATCCAGGACCGCCCACGTAACTGGCCTAACGGCGACTGCTACTATCCTCCCCTAGGACCCTACTTTTCGATAGAAAATTCGAGATCCAACGAACTTGATGAATCTTGAATAGTATAGTCTCTCTCTCTCCCTCTCTCTCTCTGATAACTTTCGTCAAACATTTGACCCACAATCCAACCCTCGCGTTGATAAGAGTCGTAGAAACTGGGGGACGGAAGTATAGACGTTTGCAATGATCCCCTAGTTTGATATGAAAGATTTGTTTCAATTAGATTAGATGGGATGCCAGTCCTTGAGAAATTTGTCAATGAATCTCTCTTGTGATTGCATCGCGTTTGGGGAACAGCGAGAGCAAAACAGAATATCTGACCTAATCCGAAGTCGGTATCGCCAGTGTGTATTATATATAAGCATATAGATGTAAAAATGGTCAGTTACAAATTGGGCGAAAGTGTTCTTGGACAGTTCAATATCGCATGCGATATGCGAATATTTATACTCGCATGGCCACTTGTGGATTCAGCGTTGATCGCGTGAAGAGTTCACGCAGAATGGCATAGTAAGTGAAGTGTCATGTAATTGTTTAGATCGTGATGTGTATTTTAGTGGCGCACGACGAACCTTGCATGCAACTGAGCGAGCTTAAATCGGAATGCTTGAATCGGAAGTGTACTACAATGAACTGAGTTATTATTACACAATGAGCACTAATTTTGCAAGCAGTGTGATAGTATTTTTTGAAGATCCTGAGGAACCGTCTTAGTACAGTATTCAGAGGAAAATCTCCAGATGCATTCGTGATTTGCCTCGCTAATGAACTGCTACCCGGTCCCTTTTACGATTAGCCCGAGCAAGAAGTCAAGGAAAAACTTCAGCTGCTCGTCGACGAACTTTTAATTACTAATTATCTCTTAATGGCCTGGTGAATCAAGAGACGATCCGAAATTTCCGTTGCCGGCGATCTCGAATGTGTTTCATCTCTCGAGATCAAATTAAAACGTAGTTAGAAATATCTCAATAGAGGCCCGGCAGCATGCGATTACTATTTATCAAACGAAAGCGTATAGTCGCTCGTTAAATGAAATGAGATTCAGCTTTAAAATAGCGGATCCCTCGATTCTTATCGTTTAGTCGAGCTTATTCAGAAGACAGCTCTGAATGAGAAAAGAAAACGATGTATCCGGCTCTGATGCTAATGCCGAGATTTTCACATGATTCACAAGTACACATGTTCTCCGACCTCGATGTGCTTTGAAACGTTCCAGAAAGGAAATACCATCGCGTGCTACCATCACTTTGTATCGAACGTTATTAAAAAATAATATTTCCTTTAACGTCTACTTCCAGATTTTACATACAAAAGAAATTTTTTAATAACGATTCTTCACAATTATCGCTGGTTCATGAATTGCCGAGGGCAAAGTATCGATCAAGTTAAGATCCTTTTTAACTCGATAAAGAGGTGAATGAAAAAAACTGGATCAAGCAAAGATGCAAGTTGCTTCCTGCTGAACTCTCTCGGACTTTCTCTCCATCATGAACCTTTTTTGAAATTAGCTAAGAACATGAAACGGCCGAGGGCTTCCAACGAGCGTAAAATCTTACGTGAGACGGATTTATGAAGGAGATAAGGGGGAAAAAGCAACACAATGCTATTAGCTCTATACAAGTCAAATGTAAAAAATAACAAAGAAAGGGGATTGAAAATTGAGTTATTTTATAAGAATTAATACTCTGAAAATTGTTCCTTAGCAACCGTAAGACTATAATAAGATAACAATTTTCATAGCTCTAATACGTTGCGAATCCCTCGCGATAACAATGTTTCATTGTTCCAGTCGCGGAATTACAAACAGCACTCCAGTCTTCACTCTGCGTAAAGAAAACAGACCTCCATAACGTTCTCCCTAACCTTGCTCGAAAACTAATTGCACGGCAGTCAACGCGCTTAATTATAATTTTTCCGCGAGGCGGACACCAGCCGGTGCCAAAAACTCGCGCTCGCTAATGCGTCTGGCTACGTACCGCGCTCGTTGCCTCGAAACTCGCCCCTCGCATGTTAATGAGTTCACACGGACGGCAAGGATCTATCAAACGATTAAGCCGAGTTGTACGTAAATATATCAAAGCCTGATTCGGTCCAGCTGTTCCTAATATCGCGGGAAATCAACGAACGTAACGGACGTCCAAACGAGCCGGTATAAACGTAGATGGCAACATTTAGGTTTACTGCAAAGCCCATATTGCTAATATCAAATGTTCATTATGGATTAAGTGTAGGAAGGAATTTTTTTATTACGATTATAATTTTTATTTTATTATTAAGAATAATTTTTTTAATGAAAAATGATGTAATGGAAATAAATGTCACTTATTAATAAATTCGATAAACATAGAAAAAGATTTTATAACAATTTTACACTCAAAACATCCAGAAAATAATTAATGTGTAATTGTCAATAAAAAAATTACTGATTCGTCTTAATTTTTCTATTCTCTCTATTTCACTCGTGTGGAATTTATACGTGTACATTAATCAAACGCAATATTAACGAACAAGTTAACACTAAACTGTTGCAAATTGCATTATACGGGACATAAACATGCTGAAATTGCTCTGCATAAAGCGTCACCTAAGCTAATGGGTGTAAGCAGTTGCATTAAAAATTCATGGCGAAGCTTAATAGCTGGTAGATCGAACCTCTGTAAAGCAAACTTCTAAATAATGCTGAGATAACATGTTTATATACCATCTCTGCAAGACGAAGTTATATGCAAAGATCAGCTAATGATTATATTCTGTGTATATGCAACTTTAATTCCCAATATCAATAATGAAACTTAAACAGAAGCTGAACCAAATGTATTTTAATTTTCAGACTTGTTCTAACCACAAGACGTCCTTTTTCCAGCTTTCTGTACATAAAAACGAGACGTGGAATGAAAAATGTAGGACAGCTCAGCTCAATGAAACAGAATAAATCAAACAAGTCCAACCAATTATTTAAATTGATGCAGTTTAATGAGGATCAAATACAAAGTCCATAAATTCATAAATAATCTATAAATTTTGACGAATATTTAAGCATGAATTCCTGCAACTACTTTCCTCAAAATTGAATTATTTTAAAATTGCCTTCCGGGGTTCTCATATGAAAGTCAGATATGATGAACACATTTTCTACCAAACTATAAAAAAGGATCGATATCAAAATTCAAAAAATAATTTAAGAATATTTCGCCGTCTATCATTTACGCGAAAAAGAATGAAATCTTCGTGTGCGTTCAAACGGACACATGGTTGCACGTAAAACGATGGTATGACGTTTGAAAAGCCGTCAGGAAACCAACGTCGGATCGTTTCATACCAGAGCAACGAAGTAAAATGAAAAAAATAAACAATATTCCGTATCTGATGTGTCCAGAAACACGGGAATTCCCAGGTCGTGGAAGGATAAAATCGAGATTCCGCTATTCAGTGATTTTCCAATTGCGTACTGCACAGAGGATAAACTCGCTCGCGATTAAAACTGGGTGCATGCATCTCCTTCTTTCTCTCTCCCGTGCGCGCGAGCAAATGTTGTGTAAAATTAATTAAACGATACTCCGGTTCGACAGGTCGCGTTGCAAGCCGAAGTCCGTAATCAAAAATAACTATAACTAAGAAAAATATCGGTACGTCCTCACTAATGCAGTTACTAATTTCTTATTGTTCTATAAAGTCGATAAGGATTACACAATTTATTTAAACCCTTTGCACTCGTACGTCATTAGATGCTGAAAAAAAATGTTTTTGTGTTCAATTATGCAGCAATGAATAGAATAAAAAAATCAAACAAAAAGAAGCATTAAGAAAGACTGAATATATCAATTACATATAAAATGGACTTTTAATTAATGTACAGCTTAAAAGCTGTAACATGCAAAGATTTAAAACAATCGAACAAAAAGAGTCGTACTGATTTTATGAAACCGGACAGGAAATAGAAAAATAAGGTAAAAGAAGTGTGCTCAACGGTCAGATGGTTGAAATATTCAATATACGATCAAATATCTCCGTAAAGTTCCAATAAAATGAACAAAAATGTCACGGTTCTGTTTGCCGCTCCGAAGGCAAAAGGGGTGCACAGGAATTCGCGGTCGAATCGCGAGTCGACTCGTGGAACGCACTTTGTTCCGTACCGTTCCGTTCCATTTCATTTTCATAATGTTTCCATTTCATTGGTAGGGGACAACGTCGACCGAAGTGCATTGTCCCTAATGTATTCATGTTTCATGTGTATCATTACTGATACCAAAATAGACCGTCAATATTTTGTCTATAATTTCTTCATAAATCGGAAATGAAATATTTTTTAATTCTCCACCTTCTGGTTAAGATTGCATGAACCCTTACATGAAAACAATGACAAAGCATTGAAATTTTAACAGTTACTAG